>NW_027361689.1:34822500-34927500 GCF_039654945.1 Dendrobates tinctorius
CTCTATATCTATCTACCTACCTATCTATCTATCTTTCTCTATATATCTATCTTTATATCTCTATCTATCTCTATCTATCTCTATGAATCTTTCTATCTATATCTATCCATTATCTACTTTCTATCCATTATCTACTATCTATCTCTATATCTATCTATTTCTACATCTATCTTTCTATCTATATATCTATATAGCATTATACCCTATGAGGGGGTGCATTATTCCCTATGAGGGGGGCAGTATTATACCCTATGAGGGGGCAGCATTATACCCTATGAGGAGGCAGCATTATACCCTATGAGGAGGGCAGCATTATTCCCTATGAGGGGGTGCATTATACCCTATGAGGGGGTGCATTATACCCTATGAGGGGGGCAGTATTATACCCTATGAGGGGGGCAGTATTATACCCTATGAGGGGGCAGCATTATACCCTATGAGGGGGTGCATTATTCCCTATGAGGGGGGCAGTATTATACCCTATGAGGGGGTGCATTATTCCCTATGAGGGGGGCAGTGTTATACCCTATGAGGGGGGCAGGATTATACCCTATGAGGGGGGCAGTATTATACCCTATGAGGGGGCAGCATTATTCCCTATGAGGGGGGCAGTATTATACCCTATGAGGGGGGCAGTATTATACCCTATGAGGGGGGCAGTATTATACCCTATGAGGGGGGTGCATTATACCCTATGAGGGGGTGCATTATACCCTATGAGGGGGTGCATTATACCCTATGAGGGGGGCAGTATTATATTCTATGAGATGGCTGCATTATATTCTATGAGATGGCTGCATTATACTATGTGAGGGGGCTGCTTTATATTCTATGAGGGGGCTACCCCAACTCCTGCTACATAATTAAGACATGTACAACCTTATATTATACCCGGATATTAGCGTGTTTTACCACATAATTGGTGGTCTGGTATTTAACTCTATGCAGCTACATAGTGGGCCCCAAGAATGATTTTCTCTGGTGGGCCCAAGGTGTTCCAGTCCGACGCTGAGTACAGGTACAACTTTATTCAGATTTTAGTTACATATAAGAGAACGAAGACCTAACACAATATATCCAGACTGAGATTCCAATGAGGTAAGGGGTAACCATCTTCCCCATGAGAAGTGATGTCCAATAGGATAACTGCATGAGGGGAGAGAAGAGAACATCATAAATATTCATCCCAGAAATCCAGTAAATAAGAGCTCCTCATTTAGACCCCTTGGGCTCAGTGAGTCCAAATTAAAAATCCATCTGGACTCTGTTTGTAATAACAGCTTTCTGGGTGAACCCCCCCCTATTGGATAATGATATTTTCTCCAATGCGACCACCATAGTACCAGCAATCTTACCAGCATGGTGGTTCAAGAAATGGGCTGCCACAGATGTCAACACCTTGCCCTTGGTTTGATCAATACGTGCCAGGTTGTTTGTTGAAAAATGCTTCTGGATCCTCCGGCGTAATTCCTGAGAAGTTTGACCAACGTAAACCTGATGACATGGACAGATTAATGCATAAACCACACAAGTAGTTTTGCAGTTCATATATGACCTTAACCTATGTCTAGTGCCGTCTTTTGGGTTCACAAAATAATCCCTGATGGAATGCATATGGGGGCATATGGTACAATTGCCACATGCAAATGAGCCCCTAAGCATTATTCCCCTTTCCAACCCAATTACTGGTCTCATATAGTGACTTTTTGTTAAAATATCCTTAAAGTTTGGAGCCCTCCTTGCTGTTATACAGGGCCCTTCCGGCACCAGAGCAGACGTCTGCAAGTCCGTTGTAAGAATACCCCAATGTCTCCCAATCACTTCTCTCACCTGTGACCACTGACTATTATATTGCGTAATGAACCGGGGCATCACACTCCGAATCTTGTCACAAGTAACCAGGAGAGAGTCCTGCGTAGTACCATTCGCTCGCTGATAAGCTCGTGAAATGCTACCCCGAGGATAGTTTCTCTTCCTGAAGCACTTTGTTAATTGTGCAGCCTCCTCACGAAACACTACCTCCGATGTGCAATTTCTTCGTACTCTCAAAAATTGCCCTATGGGCACCCCATTTCTCGTATGGGCTGGATGAAAACTTGTATAGTCCAAAAGGTTATTTGTAGCAGTGGGTTTTCTAAATAGTCTTGTAGAGATGCCCCCATTGATATTAGAGACCGTAAGATCCAAGAAGTTAACTGAAACAGAGGACACAGTATAAGTGAGCACAATGTTGTATGGATTGGAATTCAATAATCCCATATAGATATCACATTCCTCTACCGTACCAGTCCAAATGAAAAAAATATCGTCGATAAAGCGCGACCAAAGTCGCACTTTATCTCTGAACATTTGTGTCACATATACCCGAGTGGCCTCCCACCATCCAAGAAACAAATTAGCCAAAACCGGGGCACATCTGGCCCCCATAGCCACACCGGAGGTCTGGAGAAAATAAGACCTGTCAAAAAGGAAGAAATTATGCTTCATCACAAAACCTAACAGATCCACAATGAATGAATCGTGCATTCTATCCGAATGAACTATCTGATCAAAAAAATACAGTACTGCAGTGATGCCATCAGAATGGTCAATATTAGAGTAAAGCGATTCTACATCGCAAGTGACCAACAAGGCCCCAGGGGGTAGAGTAACATCACGATGTTTCCTAATAAAATGAGAGGTATCCTGTATATAGGATGGTAACGTATTCACCATCGGTTGAAGGAAATAGTCCACATAGATAGAGGCCTTTTCGCATAAGCTGCCTATACTGGCAACTATAGGTCGGCCCGGAGGCCTAACAAGATCCTTATGGACCTTCGGCAACATGTAAAAGGTAGGAGTGATTGGATGTTCAACCCACAAAAATTCCATCTCCTTCTTGTTAATAATACCCAACTCAAAAGCCCTATCTAGTAGTCTCTTGAATTTAATAGAGAAGGGTCCAGTAGGATCTGACGGTAATCTTTTGTAGAATCGAACATTATCCAATTGGCGGTGCGCCTCTTCCTGATATAATTCATGCGGCCACAACACCACATTTCCACCTTTATCAGCCTCCTTAATCAAAAACAATTTGTTAGATTTTAAATTATCCACAGCCAGTCTTTCCCCCGCATGTAGATTATCCACGTGACGTGATCTAGCAGGAATGGCCAAAAATCTTTTTTGACCAACTCAAAAAAAACCCTCACAGCTGGAACCAAG
The DNA here is from genome assembly GCF_039654945.1 of Dendrobates tinctorius. Classification (NCBI taxonomy): domain Eukaryota; kingdom Metazoa; phylum Chordata; class Amphibia; order Anura; family Dendrobatidae; genus Dendrobates; species Dendrobates tinctorius. The sequence continues at coordinate 34,825,708 of NW_027361689.1, forward strand.
GAAAAAGACGGGGCTACCATTGATTTATTTTTATAAGGAAATCGGTTTTTACCATGTGTCGTGTCCTCCTGTAAAAGATCCAATAGATCCTGTAACACCTGACGATCCGTTTGATCCAAACCATCCACCATCCGTGGCTTGTTATGTAAAACCTGAAGAATTAATTGTCTGCAAAAAATATAAAGGTCCTTATCCAAAGTGAACTTATCCATACCTATAACAGGCGAAAAAGTCAAACCCCTCTGTAACACAGAAATTTCCAAAGGTGAAAGGTTATATTGAGATAGGTTAATGATTTGAAGCACATTCTCCTGTACCTGTATCTCCGTAGTCCCATCCTCCACGACAACCTCCTCATCTACTTGCGAAAATTCCTGTACTGATTGTACTGTGGGGGCCTGCGTCCCCTGAAGCGGGTGTTTCTTGTGAACATCCTCCCGCCTGCGACGGCCCCTTCTTGTCCGATTTCGGCCTCGCTCTCGGCTGAAGATAAAAAATCACTACCCGATGTATAATCAGGTTTACGGGCCAACTCCACAGTTCTCTCTGGGGCCCTATCCATAGGGGCCTTACGTCTAATATTCCCTTTGTGTTTCCATTGGAATACCTGCTTCTCCTCAAAATCTCTACGATCTCTGTGAAATTTGGATTTTTTCTTATGGGTAATATCCCTATCATATCTGTCCAAAGTCTCTTTGAGCCTGGTTTTAAAAGGCAATACTTGGGTCACTTCATCAAAAGCACTCAGTTTAGTATCTAATTCTTTAATCTGTTTTTTAACCGAGACCAATAGCTCCCTATCATGTTCCAACAACATATTCATAATAATACCTGAGCATCGTAAAAGTCCCTTCTCCCATGTGGCACGAAAGTCCAAAGAGGGTTCCCATGCCGGATATATAGAAACCCTAAGGCCTCTTGGCACAATGTTGGATTTAATATATTCCTCCAAGGACCGAATGTTCCACCACAACCTGATGCCTAATTTATGTGCTGCTATCAACTCTGCAGTCACACTAGCAAATTCTGAACTAGGCATATAACTATTAGAAGTGGAAAAAATATCTGAGGACTGCGCCCTCCATGCTGCCTCTCTCGTATCCCAATCCATCCGGGAAGAACCACAGTAAGGACGGCTGAAATAAAACAACAATAAATTAAAAAAATATATAATACCCTTGCACAATGCATCAACCAAATAATAATGATATTAATGGTAAACGCCTAGAGCATACAATAATGTTCCAGGCCAATAATAAGGCCACAAGAAGGGCCGGCAAAGAACCGACCAAAACCAATTATATATAACAAAAATGGGGCGCACCAACTGTACCAATCACAAATATATAAATAAAGGTTTAGGTGCAGCAACAGTGGAATAATAAACATGAGAAGAGAAGAAAAAGAACCACTGCAAATAGCGCACAATGAACCAGTACAAAAACAATGTTTTATTGATGCAGCAATACAATTAAAAACATAATAAAAACATATGAAGCATCCCACAATATATAACAGTGAAGTATGGCATATCACAATTATAGATTATGCTGTAATAACCTGTATATCAACCATGTGGTCCAACCTCACTGCAATTAATCACAACAACCACCCCATAAACCTGCTCATGGAGACCAAGGGCCCTAATATTGCACAATCGCTGCATGAAATAATTCCATGCATGTGTCCCTAAATATTCACTGGTTAGGGCACACAGGCCATAATAAGCCAACAGCAATATGGCCAATGCCCACAATCCAATATTCAATTGTACCACACAAAAATTACTCCAGAGCAACCAATAATAAGGTCGCAGTGAAAATACAGCTATAACCAAGTGGGTGCTACACCCAGGATCATACCCCACGCGTATCGCCGCAACCCATGCGGCTTCATCAGGGGAAGTACACTGATCATGATCCAACAGCCTTATATACCTTACTAAGACTCAAATGACCCGCACATGCACCACAGGTGAACTGCCCCCATCCAAAAGTTCCAATCACTACAAAAAGACCGGCGTCCTGGTAACTGAAGGAACATGGCCGCCGCGCATGCGCAATGAGCTGTGTGAGGAGTGTTGATAAAACAGGGGGAAAAAAAAAAACCCTTCAAAAAATTTTTCTTTAAAAAAATTTCTTTTCTCTCCTTTTCGCACCTGCGTCCAGTGAGACACATGGAGTTCTCCCCTGGAACGCAAGCCTCACGCCCCCACATGCTGGCCAAAGAAGTCAATCAAGGTCAGCACCGAGCGGTAACCCACACCCGGGCGCGAGGCTGCAGCTCCAACGACACACAGTGCTCACAAGAGCATGCAACATGAAGAACAGACACAACAATGAGACAGACAAACACATAGGGAGGGGGTCACAACATGAAAAGGAGCCATAAGCTAATTAGGGTTAATGTGAAGCATGAACACCGGTACATGTCATAAAAGACATTAAAAATATAACAATGGCTACCTATCCCCAGGTCCAACCCAATGGTCCCCATGAGCTCAAACCTAGGGATCCACCATATTATTCCAAGGTCACAATATACAATAGAACTAGATAGAAAATCCATAAAGGGATTAATGTCCCAAACAATGTATAAGGTAAAACCTCACAGCCAAAAATGATAATATGATGATAAAACCCCCCTCACATCAGACTCCTACTATACAGAAAACAGAAGATAATGATAAGGAATATCTCAAAGAGACTACAGAGACATCGTGTAAACCTATCAATTACAACCATATGAATCAGTACAGGTACAACTTTATTCAGATTTTAGTTACATATAAGAGAAGGTTATTACAGCATAATCTATAATTGTGATATGCCATACTTCACTGTTATATATTGTGGGATGCTTCATATGTTTTTATTATGTTTTTAATTGTATTGCTGCATCAATAAAACATTGTTTTTGTAGTGGTTCAGTGTGCGCTATTTGCAGTGGTTCTTTTTCTTCTCTTCTCATGTTTATTATTACACTGTTGCTGCACCTAAACCTTCATTTATATATTTGTGATTGGTACAGTTGGTGCGCCCCATTTTTGTGTCACATAACAAGAGAACTTCCAAAATATTCCGAAATCTGATAAATGTGCGGAAATTCACCAGTCTTCTGTCTGGATGTAACACGAAGATCTGACTCAGCGCTAAATATCAGACAGATTTGCTTTTGTTGAGGATTCTATGTAGAATAACTGTCGGACACCAGGGGGCGCTGTAACCAGCACTATACATGTACAGATCGACATCGCTAGAGACTACAGAGGAGCAGATTGTGTTTGCAGACCCCTGGTCCAGTTACTCTGAGGCTGTGAAATGACAGCCCCCCGAACCTCCCCCTACCTGCCGCTGCTCCCAGATTTGTAGGCTCCGCACGTTTCCAAAGATGCATATCTAATGCTGGCAGGTGGAAGGAGGTTCGCATAGTATCAGTATTATGCAGGCACTGAATGGTAGTATTATGTGTGCTCTGTATGGTAGTATAATGTGTGCTCTGTATGGTAATATTATGTGAGTGCTGTATGGTAATATTATGTGAGCTCTGTATGGTAGTATAATGTGTGCTCTGTATGGTAGTATTATGGAGCTGGGTGCTGTATGTAGTATTATTTGAGCGCTTTATGCCAGTTTTATGTGGGCTCTGTATGGTTGTATTATGTGGGCTCTGTATGGTAGTATTATGTGGGCTCTGTATGGTAGTATGTGGGCTCTGTATGGTAATATTATGTGGGTGCTGTATGGTAGTATTATGTGGGCTCTGTATGGTAATATTATGTGGGTGCTGTATGGTAGTATTATGTGGGCTCTGTATGGTAGTATAATGTGTGCTCTGTATGGTAGTATTATGGAGCTGGGTGCTGTATGTAGTATTATTTGAGCGCTTTATGCTAGTTTTATGTGGGCTCTGTATGGTAGTATTATGTGGGCTCTGTATGGTAATATTATGTGGGTATTGTATGGTAGTATTATGTGGGTGCTGTATGGTAGTATTATGTGGGCTCTGTATGGTAATATTATGTGGGTGCTGTATGGTAGTATTATGTGGGTGCTGTATGGTAGTATTATGTGGGTGCTGTATGGTAGTATTATGTGGGCTCTGTATGGTTGTATCATGTGGGCTCTGTATGGTAGTATTATGTGGGTGCTGTATGGTAGTATTATGTGGGCTCTGTATGGTAATATTATGAGGGCTCTGTATGGTAATATTATGTGAGAGCTGTAAGGTAATATTATGAAGGCTCTATATAGTAGTGTTATCTGTGCTCTGTATGGTAGTATGGGGCTGGGTGCTGTATGTAGTATTATTTGTGCGCTTTATGCTAGTATTATGTGGGCTCTGTATGGTTGTATTATGTGGGCACTGTATGGTTGTATTATGTGGGCTCTGTATGTTAATATTATGGGGGCTCTGTATGGTAGTATTATGTTTTCTCTGTATGGTTTTATTATGTGGGCTCTGTATAGTAATATTATGTGTGCGCTGAATGGTAGTATTATGTGGGCTCTGTATGGTAATATTATGGGGGCTGTGTATAGTTGTATTATGTGGGCTCTGTATGGTTGTATCATGTGGGCGCTGTATGGTAATATTATGTGGGCTCTGTATGGTTTTATTATGTGGGCTCTGTATGCTAGTATTATGTGGGCTCTGTATGGTTGTATTATGTGGGCTCTGTATGTTTGTATTATGTGGGCTCTGTATGGTAATATTACGTGGGCTCTATTTGGTAGTATTATGCTAGCACTTTGTAGCAGTATTTGTTATGAACTGAACTTAACCCATTATATTGTGGACATTTATAAACAGTCCTACCTATAATTGCTCCAACACCACAGTGCTATACCATACTGTCTGTATAAGGCTATGTGCACACGGTGCGGATCCTCCTGCAGATTTTTCCGTGCGGATTTTACTAAATCCGCAGTTTAATGACCTGGATTTTTCCTGCGGATTTCTTCCTTTTTTTTGCGGTTTTACTGCCGTTTTTATGCGGTTTTACACTGCGGTTTTCCACCTGTGGATTTGTAGAATGGAGCAGGTGGAAAACTGCAGCAAAACCGCACAAAAGAAGTGACATGCTGCTTTTTATTTCCGCACAAAAACCGGGCGGAGAAATCCGCAGCATGTGCACAGCGGTTTTTTTTACATAGGCTATAATGGTACTGTACATCACCTGCAGTACTGCAGCGGCGAATCCGCAGTAGGAACCGCACCGTGTGCACAGACCCTAATGTTTCCACTCCAGGACCTGTCTCCTATAAAACTTATATTTTAAGATTCATCAGTTTTTGACCCACATTCTTTTGCTGTTGTAGTTTATAAGCCTGTAGCTTCCAGCTCCACCATTTTTTGAAAGGGAGTGCAGCTTATCTTGGAGTTGGTGAAGCTGAGCGCATTTGAAAAATTCATCATAATTTAGAGCATAAAAGTCATTACTGCTGCAGCCAATCAGTGAGCTCAGCGGCTCGTGCTGTCTACCCAGGTAGCGCTCATGCAGTTGTAGGGGATGTAGCTCAGTGGTAGAGCGCATGCTTTGCATGTATGAGGCCCTGGGTTCAATCCCCGGCATAAAGAACATTATAACATCTAAATTCAGAAATCTGAAAAAATGTGAGTAACATTCCCTGGTCATCTGTCTGGATGTAGCACAAGGATCAGACTCACTATTAAGTATCAGAACAACTAATTTTTAAGAATTATGTGTCAGACACTAGGGGCCGGTGTAATCAGAACATAGCGGATGAAAAATTATATACTTTCAAAGTATAAAAATGATTTTGTGATTTTTTTTCTCTAACACTCGAAAAAAAAAATTTTTTCACAATTCTCACAGGGATAAACATGCGATCCTGTGATTTCACTGATAATGCACAGTACTACTTATGTACTGCTGTGCACTAACCTGTCAGTGTTTAGCTGCAGCCTATCGGGGATCTGATAGAATAATGTATAGGGCAAGAACAGAGGTCAAAGTTAGGACTTTGGTTACCGTAAGAATCCAAGCGGGGGGGTGCTGACAGAGGAAGCGACCTTCAGCTGTCGAGCTCCTTAGATACCTCAATCACTATTGATAACAGCATCTGAGGAGTTAAAGTGCTGGGATCGGAGATAGGTCTGGTCCCAGCACACACAGAAGGAGATCACCTGTGTATAACCACTGACTCTTGCTGCAGATGGTCACAACTTTTGTGCCCGTGCCATCCCCCCAAAAATAAGATTTTTGAAAAAGAAGGATTCCCGGTGCACAACCTCAGCGTAAAATATGACCGTGCCATTATTAGCCTACAGGCTGCTTATATTAGTTGGATCTGGAGTTCTCTTTGCCTATTTATCATGAGATCTCAGTAAAAGATTCACTAAATCATAAAATTCTCTCTGCGTTCAGCCACCACTAGAGGGAGCTCCTAGCAAGTGATAACAGCTCCCACTGAACCCTGTGATAAATCAGTGAGCTCCCTCTAGTGGTGAGAGAATTGTGCAAAAGTGCTCAGAGAGGGGTTTCTGGGAATTAAAATTATTCCAAAAATCTCCAAATCAGAAATTTTTTTGTATGTTTTAAAATGTAGAAGGAAATCTGGATGAAGTGCCGCTGTGTTATGCAGATTAACACCCACCTGTCATGGTCGGAGATCTACCTATAAGATGCTACAGTCAGTAGGGATTGCAGCATTTTGGTGTTACAGAGTTGGGGTCCTCTTTCGTCCCACTGAACCCACAGCAGAGCAATTGTGGGGTGCTGAGCAGCTGTTAAGGAAGCTGCAGGTCTTATAAAGTCCACAAGAGGGCCTAAAATCTCTTCACACTGATTTGTAAAGACTTTTATCAATGGCAGCTGTTATAACCTGATATCATAAAACATCTGTTAGATTCACAGAACTCTTGCCTATAGTAGTATTTAAAAAATTAAAATGACAAAGGGAAAGTTAGGAGGTGTCAGGGTAATCAATATGATAAAATATAAAATGGAAAATTGTGGAGTGAATAAAAGATAATAACCCTGCGACCAAGAAGCCGGACTGAAGTAGTGACCACATAATTTTTCAATATTTTGGGCTTTTATGGAAAAGGTAAATCTTATTATCGATGAATTCTTTCGATTTTCTTATACTTAAAGGGATTGGTTCCCACTGTACATTGCTGTAGAGCGCCCCGATGGTGCCCGATACAAGAAGAAAGGTAACTTACCTACGGGATCAGGAGAGATGCCGCCTTTCAGCCGCCGCTGATTGTCTGCAGCCCATCAGGGGACATAAGCACCGCTACGAGACCATCAGGGGGCGCAGCGCTCAGAGATGTTCCCATCCGGGAGATGGGAATTAAAGTAGTTTTGCTTCGTCCCTAATGGTCCAGACTGTTGGAATATGATGTCATTTATGCTGCAGAATTATGAAAAAAGAAAAACGAATTGTGAGAAGCTCTATGATGGTAGATTCAGAGTCAGATTCTCGTCATGGATCGTTCTCAGAATTGAGATCACACATCAGACGGTGTGTGCAGGGGATGTAGCTCAGTGGTAGAGCGCATGCTTTGCATGTATGAGGCCCCGGGTTCAATCCCTGGCATCTCCAGCTTTTGTGTCAAATAACAAGAAAACTTACAAAATATTCAAAAATCTGATAAATGTCTTCTGTCTGGATGTAACACGAAGACCGGACTCAGCACTAAATATCAGACAGATTTGCTTTTGTTGAGAATTCTATGTAGAATAACTGTCAGACACCAGGGGGCGCTGTAACCAGCACTATACATGTACAGACCGACATCGCTATAGACCACAGAGGAGCAGATTGTATTTGTAGACAGGGCTGCCACTAGGAATTTTGGGGCACCCTGGAGACTCCGGACAGGCTCCACCCCAGCGTCGCCTCCACCCTCGAACTGTCCACAGTCAAAAGATTGTTTAAGCCGCCGCCACGACAAGGTAGACTTTTGGCCAGTACCTACTCTACTCTAACCTATTAAACATTTGTGAAAATATCCAATACAATTTAGGTATATTTTTATTTATTTTTCAATTTTTAAAATGACCAATAATATCACATACAGGGGACAAATACCAGCGCACCATGACTAGACACCATATTACCACCACTTAGTGACCTATACTACCACATACAAGGAACAAATACCACCGCACCATGACCAGACCACATATTACCACCACAGTGACCGAATAATACCACATACAAGGAACAAATACCCTCGAAGAAGCCAACACGAAATGCGCGTTGGGGCTGCGTTCTTGTGGGTCCCTGACTGAGGCATAATGGGTAAGAGCAGAGTTTACACTATGTTTTGGATTGTGGCTCTATACTAATTTACAGTCATATGTTAAAGTTTTTAACTGATGGACTCAGTTATATTTCTGGTTTCAAATGAGGTTTATTGTACTAACAGAAAATGTGCAATCTGCATTTAAACAAAATTTGACTGGTGCAAAAGTATGGGCACCCTTATCATTTTCTTGATTTGAACACTCCTAACTACTTTTTACTGACTTCCTGAAGCACTAAGGCTGGTTTCACATTTGCGTTTTTTTGCGCTTGAAAAAACGCATACGTGCTCATGCGTTTTTTCCCCTATATTTAACATGGGTGCGCATACCTGCGCGCTGGCATGCGCACGTATGCGATTTTCATGCGCTGCGTTTTTTTGGGGTGTGCGTTTGTATTTCACAGACGCTACATGTTGCATTTTTTGGTCCTGGAAAAAAACGCATGCGCACGTATGCGCACGTTTTGCGCTAAAAATGGCCATTATAGCCTATGGATGCGCATACGTGCGCACTGGCATGCGCATGTATGCGTTTTTTTAGCGCTGCGTTTTTTTGGTGGTGACCACTTGTTGTACTAGTTATAAACTTCTAAAGTCAAAAAAAAAAGTCTATATAAAGGAGGTGCCTGCCAAAACTCTTGCCACTACTACACTGACAGATTGGAGAGCAGACAGTCACCAAGGAACACATTATCAGCGCAAGAATGTGAGTATATTACATTATATGCCTGTCCTTTTAAATTATGTATGTACTAATGATTTTTATTATTTTTACATGCAGTATGTCTTCAGAATCCGAATATTCCCCATCGCGGCAGGAATTGGCGCAAGCAGACAGTGAGGTGATTATTTTCGTGCATCTGGTAAGTATATCTGCTGCTACTCCAAATCTCTTACGTTTTTTTCAACTTTTTTAAGACATCATCCTCATCATCTTCTGCGGACGGGACTTCTGAGGGCGAAGAGCAGGAGCAGCGAAGCCAAGTCCCGGTGGTGATACGGAATGTATGTATCAAATGATTTGTAATGTTCTTTATTTTTTATCTTCTATTTTTACTCTTTTTTTATGTTTCTTTTTTTTGTAACTTTTTATTCAATTTAAATTTGATTATTCTAATGAATGTGTTTTGTCTAGGTTCCACAACGGGATGAAGACGTCTACCTGGATAATGAGCAGCTCATCAGCCTGGTCCAGGAGCGTGCGCCGTTGTGGGACAGCCGTGACCGGCTGTACAAGGACAATGTGGTGACCCGGCGGCTATGGAATGAGGTGGCCGCAGCGTTGATGGATGGCTGGGACAGCGCCACAGCATCCTCCAAAAAGGCGTTTAGTGAGTATTTCCCTGCTCTGTATTGTGCCGCAGTGACTGTTGTCCTTGACGGCACTGTTGGGTTTCGTGCTAGGTATATTCTAGCAGGAAACCCAACAGTGTCATCGGGCTCTACAGTGACTGCTTTGAGTATTGTATTGCTATATTGTGCCGCAGTGACTGTTGTCCTTGACGGCACTGTTGGGTTTCGTGCTAGGTATATTCTAGCAGGAAACCCAACAGTGTCATCGGGCTCTACAGTGACTGCTTTGAGTATTGTATTGCTATATTGTGCCGCAGTGACTGTTGTCCTTGACGGCACTGTTGGGTTTCGTGCTAGGTATATTCTAGCAGGAAACCCAACAGTGTCATCGGGCTCTACAGTGACTGCTTTGAGTATTGTATTGCTATATTGTGCCGCAGTGACTGTTGTCCTAGACGGCACTGTTGGGTTTCGTGCTAGGTATATTCTAGCAGGAAACCCAACAGTGTCATCGGGCTCTACAGTGACTGCTTTGAGTATTGTATTGCTATATTGTGCCGCAGTGACTGTTGTCCTTGACGGCACTGTTGGGTTTCGTGCTAGGTATATTCTAGCAGGAAACCCAACAGTGTCATCGGGCTCTACAGTGACTGCTTTGAGTATTGTATTGCTATATTGTGCCGCAGTGACTGTTGTCCTTGACGGCACTGTTGGGTTTCGTGCTAGGTATATTCTAGCAGGAAACCCAACAGTGTCATCGGGCTCTACAGTGACTGCTTTGAGTATTGTATTGCTATATTGTGCCGCAGTGACTATTGTCCTTGACGGCACTGTTTTTTTTTTCCCAACAGTGGACAAAGTCCGAACACGTTGGCGTTCGATCAAGGACCGCTTCAACAGTGATGTTCGTGCTGAGGGCCAGGTTCGCAGTGGATCTGCGTCAAGGACCAGAACTAGATACCGTCACTATCACACAGTTCCTAAGACCGGTCCTTGCCACGAGATCGTAAGTATTATAAATTTTGGGTTTTTATTTTTATTAATCTGTGTTTTTCTAATCCACAGCTGATGCTTCTTGTAAAGGCATGGTAGTAATGATTTTCCTTTCTTCCACAGCACCTGGAGCAGCACCCTGCAACCTGGCCCTGGAGCGGTCCTTCCTCGGACGTCCTCTGACCCGTCCCAGCCATCCGACAGCCAGGAAGCACCTTGCAGGTCAGCCACACACACAGCTGGTGACCAGGAAGCTGGGCCATCAGGTGTTCCCCTGTCCCAGGTCTCTGCCACTGGTTATGCGGGCACTACCCGCCAGCGGCAGAGGGCCTTGGACAGGAATGTCTTGCCCAAGTTTATGCATTTGAGCGAGGCCTTTAATTCCAGCCTCAAGTCGCTGTCCTACAGAGTTGAAAGCGGTTTTGCACTCATGGAACGTGGTTTTAACCACTTTGAACACCGCTTCAATTCTGTAGAACAGCGCCTTGACCGTCTGGAGGCCGACCTCAACAGACCAGCACACCATTTTTTTAGTAAGATTGAAAAGGGCATGGCGGAACACCTTAGTCCTGAGCAACAGCTGAATGTGCTGCAGGCCTGCAACAATGCTTTCTTGCAGGCTATGCAGCATAATCGGTACGGTCAGCAGTCAGTGGTGTCATTTCCACCTGTGCCACCATTGACTCGCTTCACTTCACTACCGACTTGTGCTGCATACCACTGCACGGACACCTCTATTCAAAGCCAGGACACCCACCGTTACACCACCACAAGTCTGAGTGCAGCTGGTCACTTCACCGACACCACCATGGCAAGCGCTGCTCCTGTCTGGAGCACCACCGCCACTCCCATGCATGCGTGGAGCTCAGCCACCACTAGGCAAACATGGAACAGCCCTGCCACTACAACAACATGTAGTAGCCCTGCCACCACCATTCCGCAAACCTGGACCATCACTGCCGCCACCAGTCCTCCTGCAAGGACGAGCACTGCCAACCAAGAGCAGCAGCAGCAGCCACCTCAGCAGCAGCCACCTCAGCAGCAGCCACCTCAGCAGCAGCCACCTCAGCAGCAGCAGCAGCCACCCCAGCAGACGGGGGACCTACACTCAATATTTGCCCCAAGTTCAAGGCGAAATCCATCAAGGCGGGCATTGGGCCAAAGTCGGTCCAGGCACACAAGCCTACGGCGACATGCCATTACAACAAATGTACCTGAACAGATTTCCTCTCCTCCAAGTGTTCCTAGTTTAATTCCCTTAACTGGACTACCTTCCCCCACAAGTTTTGTTGCCCCTTCCCCTCAAACACCGTCTTCAACTGCAAGTGTTGCATATTCCCTGCACACCCCCAAATTGAAACCATCTGCCCCCAAACGCCGGAAAAAATAATTTTTTGGTTTATTTTTGTGATTAAAAATAAATTTACATTTGTGGTTCACCATTACAAAGTTTCATTAATGTTGTTTGCGCCGCTCACACACACTGATGGGTAAATACATGTTAAAAACCAACCCAAGGCCTAGTATAGTCATATGTGAAATAACACGGACTAGTATAGTCATACCAAGGCCTAGTGTAATAACTCGAGTTTTACCAACTTGGATCTGGTTTCATGAAAAACAAAAAGTTGAAACTTGTCTAAAAAATAAGTTTCTTTCTTAAAAAGTTTCACCAGTTTGTTTTTTGTGAAACAAGATGCTAGTTGGTAAAAATCGAGTTATTACAGTAGGCCTTGGTATGACTATACTAGGCCGTGGTATTTCACATGACTATACTAGTAGGCCCAAGGCCTACTATACTCATATTTGAAATACCACGGCCTAGTATAGTCACTCCAAGGCCTAGAGTAATAACTCTAGTTTTACCAACATGAATCTGGTTTCATGAAAAACAAACTGTTGAAACTTGTCAAGTTTCACCAGTTTGTTTTTCGTGAAACAAGATCCTAGTTGGTAAAAATCGAGTTATTACAGTAGGCCTTGGTATGACTATACTAGGCCGTGGTATTTCACATATGACTATACTAGTAGGCCCAAGGCCTACTATACTCATATTTTAAATACCACGGCCTAGTATAGTCATTCCAAGGCATAGTGTAATAACTCTAGAAACTTGTCTATTTATACACTACCACAATTTTAAATAAAAGTTGGAATTGAGCTGATTACATTCATCCACTCAATGCTGACTTGTATTCCCCATTGACTTTCATTGGGTGGGGTTGGGTTTTGAGGGTTGGGTTTTGAAAAAATCACATACTTTTTTTTCAACTAGTTTGACAATTTTCTCTTGAAAAAAATTGGTTTCCTGATTCATGGCCTGCAGCTTTGCTCGTTCCAATATATTTCACGCAGACTAGCAATGCTGCATTTTAACTCATATGTGTATTTACCTGCCCAGGTGTGTGAACATCATAAAATTCAGTTATACATGGGAAGTTTTTTATTTAATTGGATTTTAAAAAATATAGTGCACTCAGTAATGGTATCAAATAAGGTTTTTTATTACCATAAACAAACAAAAACATTACACCATTTCATCTTGCCAGTGCACCCGTCCTACATCAGAAATAAAGTAGGCCGCAAATTGGTCCCTCATTTGGCCAACTTCAACGGATGACCTGAGAGTGTGCTGAGTGAATTCAGGCAATGGGTTAGGAGCATCATCGTCCAGTTCAAAGGTCGGGTGCTCTTTAGCCATCACAAAGTTATGTAGAACCACACAGGCCTTCACCACCTTATCGACTGTTTCAAGTTTAAGATTAATGGCCGTGCCCAGAATTCGCCATCTGGAGACAAGAATCCCAAAAGCACACTCGACAGTTCTTCTGGCCCTGGTCAGCCTGTAATTAAATATTTTTTTGGTGTGGTCCAAGTCCCGGCTGGAGTAGGGTTTCAGTAAGTTTCCGCACATTTGAAAAGCCTCATCGCCAACCATTACAAAGGGCAGTGGCGGAGCTTCGGTGTGAGGAAGAGGCCGTGGCATAGGGAAATTAAATTGGTTGCCATACAACCTCCGGCCCATGTCTGAGTTTTTAAAAGCCTGTGAGTCATTACCACGGCCAAATGCTCCAATGTCCACTGCTACAAACATACATCCGGCATCCGCAATGGCCATGAGTACTATTGAAAAGTACTTTTTGTAATTATAGTACTCAGATCCAGTTCTTTTGGGTTTGATGATCCGTATGTGTTTACCATCAACAGCTCCCAAACAGTTGGGAAAATTGCATACTGTCCAGAATTTGTCAGCAATTTCCATCCACTTTTCAGCGGTGGGCAGGGGCAGAAATTCTGGACAAAGAACATTCCAGAGAGCCCGGCAGGTGTCAGCAACAATTCCTGACAAGGTAGAGATTCCAATACGGTACTGGAAGTGTAGTGAAGATAGGGTTTCTCCAGTCGCCAGGAATCTGTGAACAGACAAAGAAGTAAAATTAATATTTATGTATATTATTTTAAAAAACTATAAAATAAAATATTAGTACATTCACGAAAACTAATTACCCAAGGTTTTGAATACTAAATTTAAAAAAAAAACATCAGACCGCACCCCTTGGTTTAATATTACATACCGTAATGTCACCAGTAGCCGTTCCTCAGGAGGAATCGCACGACGGAGCTGTGTGTCCTGTCTCCGGATAGATTGTTGGACACGAGCAAGCAAATCCCTGAAACTTTCTTGGGACATCCGGATATAATCTATAAATTTCTCCGGGTTTGCCTGGAGCTCGCTGTAGAGGGTGTGGTATGCCCCACGGCTCTCCCGGAGTTCAACAATCGGATGTATCCACATACGCCGCCGCTGCCGTCTTCGCTCCCTCTCTCTCTTCCTTTGTTCATGGCAGGCAACTGCATACGCCTGAGCCATCGCGATGTCCAAATCCAAGTTGAAGTGAAAACTCTTCCAGCGCAGATCCATGGTCACGAGAAGAATCAAGCAAATGTGAAGAATACTGTAGACAGGGTCTATATATTAACATACCACACCCACAATGAAGTCCCATTGGTCTTGTGTGTTGTTGAATGTTTTTTTTTTCTTTTTTGGGGGGTTTTTCCAAAATCTGTAAAAAAACGCAAAGGCACAAAAAACGCATACAAACGCACAAAAACGCTGCGGTTTTTTCCTGCATGCGCATAAAAATGCTTGAAAAAAACGCAGCATTTGTATGCATTTGTATGCGTTTTTTCAATGCGTTTTTTTGCGGGAAAAACGCGCTGCAAAAAAAAGCAAGTGTGAAACAGGCCTAAATTAGTTTTGTAACCTCATTGAGCTTTGAACTTCATAGCCAGGTGTATCAAATCATGAGAAAAGATATTTAAGGTGGCCACTTGCAAGTAGTTCTCCTATTTGATTCTCCTATGAAGAGTGGCATCATGGGCTCCTCAAAACAACTCTCAAATGATCTGAAAACAAAGATTATTCAACATAGCTTTTCATGGGAAGGATACAAAAAGTTGTCTCAGAGATTTAACCTGTCAGTTTCCACTGTGAGGAACATAGTAAGGAAATGGAAGAACACAGGTACAGTTCTTGTTAAGCCCAGAAGTGGCAGGCCAAGAAAAATATCAGAAAGGCAGAGAAGAAGAATGGTGAGAACAGTCAAGGACAATCCACAGACCACCTCCAAAGACCTGCAGCATCATCTTGCTGCAGATGGTGTCACTGTGCATCGGTCAACAATACAGCTCACTTTGCACAAGGAGAAGCTGTATGGGACAGTGATGTGAAAGAAGCCGTTTCTGCAAGCACACCACAAACAGAGTCACCTGAGGTATGCAAAAGCACATTGGGACAAGCCAGTTACATTTTGGAAGAAGGTCCTGTGGACTGATGAAGTAAAGATTGAGTTGTTTGGTCATACAAAAAGGCATTATGCATGGAGGCTAAAAAACACAGCATTCCAAGAAAAACACTTGCTACCCACAGTAAAATTTGGTGGAGGTTCCATCATGCTTTGGGGCTGTGTGGCCAATGCCGGAACCGGACAATAATGTGCAAGAATCAGTGACGAAGTTGAAGTTACGCAGGGGATGGATATTTCAGCAAGACAATGATCCAAAACACCGCTCCAAATCTACTCAGGCATTCATGCAGAGGAACAATTACAGTGTTCTGGAATGGCCATCCCAGTCCCCAGACCTGAATATCATTGAACATCTGTGGGATGATTTGAAGCGGGCTGTACATGCTCGGCAACCATCAAACTTAACTGAACTAGAATTGTTTTGTAAACAGGAATGGTCACAAATACCTTCATCCAGGATCCAGGAACTCATTAATAGCTACAGAAAGCAACTAGAGGCTGTTATTTTTGCAAAAGGAGGATCTACAAAATATTAATGTAACTTTTATGTTGAGGTGCCCATACTTTTGCACCGGTCAAATTTTGTTTAAATGCAGATTGCACATTTTCTGTTAGTACAATAAACCTCATTTGAATCCAGAAATATAACTGAGTCCATCAGTTATTAGATATATGAAACTGAAATAGCTATTGCAAAAACCAAAATTGTTCTAAAGAAATAAGGTTAACATTAATAGGGGTGCCCAAACTTTAACATATGACTGTATATGCGGGTTGTCTCTCATGGATACATTAGAGGGTATTTGAACCCTCAATAATGACTTTTTATTATCTGTGACCCAGCCATTGAGCAATAAAAGCACCTTAAAGCATATTTTGGGCTCCAACTCTGTGTATTAGTTGTTTCTATGTCTATAGAAATACATTGTATACAGCAGTGTATGTCTTTGTGCTTGCATTCTGAATGTGTGACCACCGCCTCACTTTACATAAAATTCTCATAGAGAATCTGATAACTTTAATAACAGTTGACTCCAGTCTTTGCGTTAGGCTGTGTTCACACGTTTGTGGTTTTTTTCTCGGATTTCTCAAAATATCCGCTCGAAGAACGCCTAAAAGAAGCTTCCCATTCATTTTAATGCATTTTGCACTTTTTGTGCATATTGATGCGGTCTTTTCTGCTCATTAATTTGAACTTGGGGGCCGCATTCCTTGAAGGACAAAGTTACATTTTTAGTGATACCGTTTTTTATTCTATACACCTTTTGAACATTTTTGCTGTGTTTTTTTAAAAAATGTTTAGAGCTTGGATGTGGCGATAACTACAATATGAGTGCACATTTGTTATGTCCCCTTATTGTAGTTATGTCCCCATACAGGTCCCCATATTGTAGATATGTCCCCATACAGGTCCCCAGATTGTAGTCATGTCTCTATATCCAGGTCCTCATATTGTAGTCATGTCCCCATATTGTTGTCATGTCCCCATCCAGGTCCCCATATTGTAGTCATGTCTCCATATCCAGGTTCTCATATTGATCAAGGGAGGGTGAACCAAAGAAATACAATCATAAGGTCCATAGGTACTGAAAAAATAAAATAACCTTATTGATCAAATTTCACAGACAAAGGTGGACAGGATAACAGGTGGGCAGATAAACAACCATGCACTGTGGAGGGCAGGTGCGACCAGCAATGTAATACAGTTAGAGGTCAAAAACATAGACCACGTTGGTATCAAATCCACTGTGGATCACGTAAAATAGTACATACTCTACATAGCCAAAAATTAGAAAGATAATTGAGTTAGATATCAATAAAGCACACAGGATAAGTGTGTATTCAACATATTTATACAGCTGACCAAAAATATAGAGTGTACTGGCCAATGTTACCTATTAATAGTACCTGGCAGAGAGTAGCAGTGGAAATAGCTGGTCAGTCTTTACACCCCGACGCACGTTTCGGATAAAAGACCTTCCTCAGGGAGCATGGAAGTGTCACCGATATGTGGGTTTAAAAAGGCAGAGGCCCGGAAGTCAATTAAGGCTGGAAGCCAGCAATTGTTGACGCGTCGTCACCCAGCAGCCAAACCAGAAACACATGAGGCCCCACGTGATCTGGCACCGGGTGCATCGCAGGCACAGAAGCAGATAGAGGATGGCGGCAGAAAGGAGGTGCACGCGCACTAGCATGCAACAGATGGAGGACCATATAAAGTACTGGCAAAACCGGGGTACATACAAATAAAAAAGAATATACATATCAGCAGCAAACTAGTGCATAAATATATATAAGGGCTGTCAATCAGCCATCAGAATTCACAATACCACAAAAAGTTAATATAATAAAACAAAATGATATAAATGCAAAAATTAATAAAGCACAAGGCTGCCAATCAGCCATCAGATGTTTAGATCCAAATATGATAGAAATTTATATAGGAAGCAACAATACATAATATCAAATACAATTACAGACGGGAGAGATACTGCTAAATCACCATATACAGTTAATATTTGGTTAGATAAATCCTAATTAAAATGTACAATGCAATGGATCAACCACGAAGGAAAAAGACAAAAATATTATAGCAGCTATTACTGGTTATATTGAATATATAGACTCCATACTTGTATATAACATATAAGCACTTGCAGATTATATCAGGATGGATATTGTATATAGAATATAAGGAAAGGACACAAAAATGCCTCGATACACAATAAATATTCTATATTCAAGCATTAACCGAAAATCAGTGTATACAGTGCAGTCAGTCAACCCCCAAACATGTTACAGTATATATTATTATATTATCATGAAAAAAATTTGTAAAAAAGTTTTTTTACATTCTTACGGAGGCGACCTGAATACACATTATCCACCCAAAGAGTTATTAGATACCTCATCAAAATTGTCAATATACAAGGACAGAAGAAGACCATATATATATATATACAGCTCTGGCAGAAATTAGGAGACCACTGCACAGTGTTATAGAAATCAGCTTCTCTACGTGTCTGACAGCCATTCCATTCCACTGTCAGTTGAATTCCAACCAGAGCACACCTCATTCTACTTAATGTGCTTCTGATTAGGTGATCACCGGAACCAAATCTTATTTAACGAAGAAAAGTATAAAAGACCCTGCTGTGGTGTTCACAATCCTCTTGCAATAGGACAAGCTGGATGGCAAAACAAGTGCTAGTAATATCCCAAAGGTAATAGGAATTAAAAAATAACATAACCATGCGAAAGGAGTTGAAAAGTCTTCAGTGAGGAAAAGAAGGGCTCAATTCTGGCTTTACTAACAGAGGGATACAGAGAGCGTCATGTTGTCTTAAAATTTCTAAGACAGCAGTCCATTACAACAAGGTCAAGCAGCAGACATTGGGGACAACAAAGCTACAGACCGGCAGAGGGTGAAAACGACTCCTCACTGACCGGGATGACCGTCATCTTATTCAAATATCACTTCGAAACTGCAGGATGACATCAAGGGACCTACAAAAGGAATGGCAAATGGCAGCTGGGGTGAAGTGCACTGCAAGAACAGTTCATAACAGGCTCCTAGAGGCAGGGCTCAAGTCATGTAAAGGTAGAAAAAAACCTTTCATCAATGAGAAGCAAAGGAGAGCAAGGCTGAAGTTTGCCAAAGACCATAAGGATTGGACCATAGAGGACTGGAGTAAGGTAATCTTCTCTGATGAGTCTGATTTTCAGCTTTGCCCAACATCTGGTCGTCTAATGGTTAGACAGAGACCTGGAGAGGCGTACAAGCCACAGTGTCTTGTACTCACTGTGAAATTTGGTGGAGGATCGGTGATGATCTGGGGATGCTTCGGCAAGGCTGGAATTGGTCAGATTAATCTTAGCGGATGACGTATGAATCAATCCGCGTACAAGGTTATCCTGGAAAAACAGTTGATTCCTTCTACTCAGGCAATGTTCCCCAACTCTGAGGACTGGTATTTCCAGCAGGACAATGCACCATGCCACACAGCTAGATCAATCAATGTGTGCATGAAGGACCACCACATCAAATCCCTGTCATGGTCAGCCCAATCTCCAGACCTGAACCTCATTGAAGGAAGATGGATAGTCACAAGCCATCAAACAAAGTACTGCTTAAATTTTTGTACCAGGAATGACATAAGGTCACCCAAAAGCAGTGTGAAAGACTGGTGGAAAGCAGCCAAGACGCATGAAAGCTGCGATTAAAAATCATGGTTATTCCACAAAATATTGATTTCTGAACTCTTCCTGAGTTAAAAGTATGTAAAGATAAAAAAACAGAAAATCCCATTGTAGGATTTTTAAATAATTAATTTGCATTCTATTGCATGAAATATTTAAAAAATGGGAGAAGGAGGTGATTTTATTTTTTGCATTTTTTACATCTTTTTTTTAAGTAGAATGAAAAATAGAATCCAGTCATCCTCCTGGTTGTCAGAGGGTGGCACGCTCCTGATAATTCGGGGTGGCGGCTTGACTGAGCTTCTGTTCCTGCAAATCTGGGGACTTCGGAACTTTTGGAAGTTATTTATAAGTGGAAAAAAAAGTCCGGGGCCTCATACATGCAAAGCATACGCTCTACCACTGAGCTACATCCCCCATATAGGTGCCTCAGCCCCATGCCTAAGCCATAGATGCATCTACTGCATGTAAATGACCATTGCACAAAGAAATGGGAGCAGCACTTACAGGCTTTTTGCTGTCCAGCTTGTAAGTGCTGCTCTGATCCTGTGATTTTCCAGTGCTGCAGAGTCAAAACTGCCTCTGTCTGCAGCATTATAAAGAGCTGGGAAAAGAATTGTCAGGAGTGCACCACCCCCTGACAACCAGGAGGCCGAGGAGCAGTGTGCTCCTGAAGATCGGATCTTGGGACAAATCCTTTAACCTCTTTACCCTAAAGGGTGGTTTGCACGTTCATGACCAGGCCAATATTTACAATTCAGACCACTGTCCCTTTACGAGGTAGTAACTCTGGAACGCTTCCATCGATCCCGGTGATTCTGACATTATTTTCTCATGACATATTGTACTTCATGTTAGTGGTAAAATGTCATTCATATAAAAAAACAGAAATTTGGTGAAAATTTTGAAAATTTCGCAATTTTCCAACTTTGAATTTTTATGCCCTTAAATCACAGAGATATGGCACACAAAACACTTAATAAGTTACATTTCCCACATGTTTACTTTACATCAGCACAATTTTGGAACCAAAATTTTTTTTTTAGTTAGGAAGTTATAAGGGTTAAAAGTTGACCAGCGATTTCTCGTTTTTGCAACACCATTATATTTTTAGGGACCACATCACATTTGAAGTCACTTTAAGGGGTATATATGATATAAAATACCCAAAAGTGACACCATTCTAAAAACTGCACCCCTCAAGGTGCTCAAAACCACATTCAAGAAGTTTATTAACCCTTCAGGTGCTTCACAGGAATTTTTTGAATGTTTAAAATAAATGAACATTTAACTTTTTTTCACAAAAAAATTACTTCAGGTCCAATTTTTTTTATTTTACCAAGGGTAACAGGAGAAATTGGACTGCAAAAGTTATTGTGCAATTTGTCCTGAGTACGCTGATACCTGATATGTGGGGGAAAACAATGTTTCGGCACATGGCAGAGCTAAGAAGGGAAGGAGCGCCGTTTGACTTTTTCAATGCAAAATTGGCTGGAATTCAGATCGGACGCCATGTCATGTTTGGAGAGCCCCTGATGTGCCCAAACAGTGGAAAGCCCCCACAAATGACACCATTTTGGAAACTAGACCCCTCAAGGAACTTATCTAGATATGTGGTGAGAACTTTGAACCCCCAAGGGTAACAGGACCCCAAAAGTTATTGTGCAATTTGTCTTGCATATGCTGATACCCCACATGTGGGGGTAAACCACTATTTGGGCGCATGGCAGAGCTCGGAAGGGAAGAAGCGCCATTTGACTTTTTTGGCTGAAATTGGGATCGGACTCCATGCCGCGTTTTGAGAGCCCCTGATGTGCCTAAACAGTGGAAACCCTGCACAAATGACATCATTTTGGAAACTAGACCCCACAAGGAACTTATCTAGATGTGTGGTGAGCACTTTGAACCCCCAAGGGCTTCACAGAAGTTTATAACGCCCAGATGTAAAAATAAAAAAATCATATTTTTTTCCACAAAAATGATATGTTTGCCCCCAATTTTTTATTTTCCTATGGGTAACAGGAGAAATTGGACCCCAAAAGTTGTTTTTCAATTTGCCCTGAGTAAGCCGATACCCCATATGTGGGGGTAAAACACTGTTTGGGCGTATGGTAGAGCTTGGAAGGAGCACCATTTGACTTTTTCAACGCAGAACGCTGGAATTGAGATCAGACGCCATGTTGCATTTGGAGAGCACCTGATATGCCCAAACAGTGGAAACCCCCCCCAATTATAACTCCAACCCTAACCCCAACACCCCCTAACCCTAATCTCAGCCCTAAGCCAAGCCCTAACCCTAACCCTAACCCTAGCCCTAACGGGAAAATGGAAATAAATACATTTTTTTAATTTTATTATTTTTCCCTAACTAAGGGGGTGATAACGGGGGTTTGATTTACTATTTATGGTGGTTTTTATATTTGGCAGCTGTCACACGCTAAAAGACGCTTTTTATTGTAAAAATAGTTTTTGCATCACCACATTTTGAGAGGTATAATTTTTCCATATTTTGACCCACTGAGTCATGTGAGGTCTTATTTTTTGTGGGACGAGTTGACGTTTTTATTGGTACCATTTTTGGGTATGTGACTTTTTTTATCGCTTTTTATTCCGATTTTTGGGACGCAGAATGAACAAAAACCAGCGTTTCATGAATTTCTTTTGGGGGGGTGCGTTTACACCGTTCCGTGTGTGGTAAAATTGATAAAGCGGTTTTATTCTTCGGGTCAGTACGGTTACAGCGATACCTCACTTTTGTCGTTTTTTATGTTTTGGCGCTTTTATGCAATAAAAACAATTTTATGCAAAAAACAATTATTTTTGCATCGCTTTTTTCTGCGAGCTATTATAACTTTTTTATTTTTTCGCTGATGACGCTGTATGGCGGCTCGTTTTTTGCGGGACAAGATGATGTTTTCAGCGGTACCATGGTTATTTATATCCGTCTTTTTAATTGCGCATTTTGCACATTTTGTTCGGCGGTATGATAATAAAGCCTTGTTTTTTGCTTCGTTTTTTATTTTTATTTTTTAAGGGGTTCGCTAAAGGGGTTAACTAGTGGGACAGTTTTATAGGGCGGGTCGTTATGGAAGTAGCGATACTAAATATGTGTACTTTTATTGTTTTTTTTTGTTTCCAAAAAATGAATTTATTAGGGAATATTTTTTTTTTTTAATTTATTTGGCGATTTTTTTATAAATTATTTTTACCCTTTTTTTTTTTTTACTTTATTACATTGTCCCAGGGGGGACATCACTGTCACACTGTCACATCACAGATCGCTGTGACAGATCAGCGATCTGACATTGGCGCTGCACCAGGCTCTCTGCAGGCACTGAGGAAGCTGCCTCCCTGCAGGCCCCCGAAGGTCCCACGGCCATATTGAATCCGGGGACCTGCAAGGAAGGAGGACCTGCAGCAGCGCTGCACATCGCGCTGCTCTGGGGGTTTCAGGGAAGCACGGGGGGAGCCCCCTCCCTGACGATGCTTCTCTAAACCCCCGTACACTGCGATCATGTTTGATCGCAGTGTGCCAGGGTTTAACATGCAGGGGCGGTCCGTGACCACCCCTGACACATAGTGCCAGGTGTCAGCTGTGATAATCAGCTGACACCTGGCCGTGATCAGCGGCGCCCCCCCCGGAGCGCCGTTGATCGCATTGACGTACTATCCTATCCTCGGTCATAGGGGTCCTGGTACCGTGCACGGTCTGATGTCAGAAAGGGGTTAAGCTATTGTTCTTTTTTCCTGCATTTACCATGTGGGATAGATCACATAATTTTTCAATATTTTGGGCTTTTATGGAAAAGGTAAACCTTATCGATGAATTCTTTCGATTTTCTTATACTTAAAGGGATTTGTTCCCACTGTACATTGCTGTAGAGCGCCCCGATGGTGACCGATACAAGAAGAAAGGTTACTTACCTACGGGATCAGGAGAGATGTCGCCTTTCAGCCGCCGCTGATTGTCTGCAGCCCATCAGGGGACATAAGCACCGCCACGAGACCGTCAGGGGGCGCAGCGCTCAGAGATGTTCCCATCCGGGAGGTGTTGTACACTTTCTTCCTAATTGATTGAGATAATCGAAGAGTGTCGTCCATTAATGAACAATCCCTTTAAAAATATGGGAAAAAGAGAATTGTATTTTTAAAAATTTGCTTAAAAAAGATGCAAAAATGGCAAAAATAGAATCCTCTCCTCTTCCCATATTGTACATATAACCAAATAATAAAGAATTAAAGTAGTTTTGCTTCGTCCCTAATAGTCCGGACTGTTGGAATATGATGTCATTTATGCTGCAGAATTATGAAAAAAGAAAAACGAATTGTGAGAAGATCTATGATGGTAGATTCAGAGTCAGATTCTCGTCATGGATCGTTCTCAGAATTGAGATCACACATCAGACAGTGTGTGCAGGGGATGTAGCTCAGTGGTAGAGCGCATGCTTTGCATGTATGAGGCCCCGGGTTCAATCCCCAGCATCTCCACATTTTTGTGACAAATAACAAGAAAACTTCCAAAATATTCAGAAATCTGATAAATGTGCGGAAATTCACCAGTCTTCTGTCTGGATGTAACACGAAGCCCGGAATCAGCGCTAAATATCAGACAGATTTGCTTTTGTTGAGGATTCTATGCATAATAACTGTCGGACCCCAGGGGGCGCTGTAACCAGCACTATACATGTACAGACCGACATCGCTAGAGACTACAGAGGAGCAGATTGTGTTTGCAGACCCCTGATCCAGTTATTCTGAGGCTGTGAAATTATAGCCTCCCGAACCTCCCCCTACCTGCCGCTGCTCCCCGATTTGTAGGCTCCGCACAACGTTTCGAAAGATGCATATCTAATGCTGGCAGGTGGAAGGAGGTTCGCATAGTAGCAGTATTATGCAGGCACTGAATGGTAGCCTTATGTGTGCACTGTATGGTAGTATTATGTGGGATCAGTGATGTGGATTTTTTGATTGATATAGATATATATCTCTTTGCATACTGTGGCCGGTCCTAATTAGACAGAGTCTTATTGAGCGCTCAAAGGAAAAGAGGAAGCTACACTTAGTTAGCAACAACTCATTCCAGCAGAACTCTGGAAACTTTATTGAATATACTTGGTTTTATCAGCTGTACAGAAAGGAGTGGTTACTCATTAACATAAGGCTGAACTTCTTATCAAATTGGTCAGTTTAAATACATGAGCATATATGGGTGTCCGACCTGGGGTTACTTAGACACCATGTGATTTACTGTCCGGAGTCTTGCACTCGTCAGCAAGTCTCCAATATCGGCTGGACCATCTGGCCTTACTTCCTCATTCCCTATGTCTGCTAGATATTTCTCAAGTCAGAAGACAATGCTATCATGAGATGACTGGGTAGCAGGTCAACTTCCACCAACTAGTTATAAGGTTCAAACTGTGAATATGTATTTGTATGCATATGGCTATATAAGAATACATGAATATATGGAGTATATAGCAGTATGTAGCCTATAGCAGGCAAGTGAGATCTATATGAAATACATATACATATATATTTCCATAATGGTAGTATTATGTGTGCACTGTATAGTAATATTACGTGGGAACAGTATGGTAGTATTATGTGTGCACTGTACGGTAGTATTATGTGTGCGCTGTATGGTAGTATTATGGGGCTGGGTGCTGTATGTAGTATTATTTGTGCGCTTTGTGCTAGCTTTATGTGGGCTCTGTATGGTAGAATTATGTGGGTGCTGTAGGGTAGTATTATTTGGGCAATGTAGGGTAGTATTATGTGGGATTTCTATGGTAGTATTATAAGTGCTCTGTATGATAGTATCATGTGGGCTTATTTTATTTTATTTTTTTTTAATTTGCTTAAAAAAAGATGCAAAAATGGCAAAAATAGAATCCTCTCCTCTTCCCATATTGTACATATAACCAAATAATAAAGAATTAAAGTAGTTTTGCTTCGTCCCTAATAGTCCAGACTGTTGAAATATGATGTCATTTATGCTGCAGAATTATGAAAAAAAGAAAAACGAATTGTGAGAAGATCTATGATGGTAGATTCAGTCAGATTCTCGTCATGGATCGTTCTCAGAATTGAGATCACACATCATACAGTGTGTGCAGGGGATGTAGCTCAGTGGTAGAGCGCATGCTTTGCATGTATGAGGCCCCGGGTTCAATCCCCGGCATCTCCAACTTTTGTGTCACATAACAAGAGAACTTCCAAAATATTCCGAAATCTGATAAATGTGCGGAAATTCACCAGTCTGGATGTAACACGAAGACCTGACTCAGCGCTAAATATCAGACAGATTTGCTTTTGTTGAGGATTCTATGTACAATAACTGTCGGACACCAGGGGGCGCTGTAACCAGCACTATACATGTACAGACCGACATCGCTAGAGACTACAGAGGAGCAGATTGTGTTTGCAGACCCCTGGTCCAGTTACTCTGAGGCTGTGAAATGATAGCCCCCCAAACCACCCCCTACCTGCCGCTGCTCCCAGATTTGTAGGCTCCGCACGTTTCCAAAGATGCATATGTAATGCTGGCAGGTGGAAGGAGGTTCGCATAGTATCTGTATTATGCAGGCACTGAATGGTAGTATTATGTGGGCTCTGTATGGTAGTATAATGTGTGCTCTGTATGGTAGTATTATGGAGCTGGGTGCTGTATGTAGTATTATTTGAGCGCTTTATGCTAGTTTTATGTGGGCTCTGTATGGTTGTATTATGTGGACTCTGTATGGTAGTATTATGCGGGCTCTGTATGGTAGTATTATGTGGGCTCTGTATGGTAATATTATGTGGGTGCTGTATGGTAGTATTATGTGGGCTCTGTATGGTAATATTATGTGGGTGCTGTATGGTATTATTATGTGGGCTCTGTATGGTAGTATTATGTGTGCTCTGTATGGTAGTATTATGGAGCTGGGTGCTGTATGTAGTATTATTTGAGCGCTTTATGCTAGTTTTATGTGGGCTCTGTATGGTTGTATTATGTGGGCTCTGTATGGTAGTATTATGTGGGCTCTGTATGGTAATATTATGTGGGTATTGTATGGTAGTATTATGTGGGTGCTGTATGGTAGTATTATGTGGGCTCTGTATGGTAATATTATGTGGGTGCTGTATGGTAGTATTATGTGGGCTCTGTATGGTAATATTATGAGGGCTCTGTATGGTAATATTATGTGAGTGCTGTAAGGTAATATTATGTGGGCTCTATATAGTAGTGTTATCTGTGCTCTGTATGGTAGTATGGGGCTGGGTGCGGTATGTAGTATTATTTGTGCGCTTTATGCTAGTATTATGTGGGCTCTGTATGGTTGTATTATGTGGGCACTGTATGGTTGTATTATGTGGGCTCTGTATGTTAATATTATGGGGGCTCTGTATGGTAGTATTATGTTTTCTCTGTATGGTTTTATTATGTGAGCTCTGTATAGTAATATTATGTGTGCGCTGAATGGTAGTATTATGTGGGCTCTGTATGGTAATATTATGGGGGCTGTGTATAGTTGTATTATGTGGGCTCTGTATGGTAATATTATGTGGGCTCTGTATGGTTGTATTATGTGGGCTCTGTATGGTAATATTACGTGGGCCCTATTTGGTAGTATTATGCTAGCACTTTGTAGCAGTATTTGTTATGAACTGAACTTAACCCATTATATTGTGGACATTTATAAACAGTCCTACCTATAATTGCTCCAACACCACAGTGCTATACCATACTGTCTGTATAAGGCTATGTGCACACGGTGCGGATCCTCCTGCAGATTTTTCCGTGCGGATTTTACTAAATCCTCAGTTTAATGACCTGGATTTTTCCTGCGGATTTCTTCCTTTTTTTGCGGTTTTACTGCCGTTTTTATGCGGTTTTCCACTGCGGTTTTCCACCTGTGGATTTGTAGAATGGAGCAGGTGGAAAACTGCAGCAAAACCGCACAAAAGAAGTGACATGCTGCTTTTTTTTTCCGCACAAAAACCGGGCGGAAAAATCCGCAGCATGTGCACAGCGGTTTTTTTTACATAGGCTATAATGGTACTGTACATCACCTGCAGTACTGCAGCGGCGAATCCGCAGTAGGAACCGCACCGTGTGCACAGACCCTAATGTTTCCACTCCAGGACCTGTCTCCTATAAAACTTATATTTTAAGATTCATCAGTTTTTGACCCACATTCTTTTGCTGTTGTAGTTTATAAGCCTGTAGCTTCCAGCTCCACCATTTTTTGAAAGGGAGTGCAGCTTATCTTGGAGTTGGTGAAGCTGAGCGCATTTGAAAAATTCATCATAATTTAGAGCACAAAAGTCATTACTGCTTCAACCAATCAGTGAGCTCAGCGGCTCGTGCTGTCTACCCAGGTAGCGCTCATGCAGTTGTAGGGGATGTAGCTCAGTGGTAGAGCGCATGGTTTGCATGTATGATCCCCTGGGTTCAATCCCTGGCATAAAGAACCTTATAACATCTAAATTCAGAAATCTGAAAAAATGTGAGTAAAATTCCCTGGTCATCTATTTGGATGTAGCACAAGGATCAGACTCACTACAAAGTATCAGAACAACTAACTTTTAAGAATTTGATGTCAATTGTGTGTCAGACACTAGGGGGCGGTGTAATCAGCACATAGCGGATGAAAAATTATATACTTTCAAAGTATAAAAATGATTTTGTGATTTTTTTTTCTCTAACACTCGAAAAAAAAAATTTTTTCACAATTCTCACAGGGATAAACATGCGATCCAGTGATTGCACTGATAATGCACAGTACTACTTATGTACTGCTGTGTACTAACCTGTCAGTGTTTAGCTGCAGCCTATCGGGGATCTGATAGAATAATGTATAGGGCAAGAACAGAGGTCAAAGTTAGGACTTTGGTTACCGTAAGAATCCAAGCGGGGGGGTGCTGACAGAGGGAGCGACCTTCAGCTGTCGAGCTCCTTAGATACCTCAATCACTATTGATAACAGCATCTGAGGAGTTAAAGTGCTGGGATCGGAGATAGGTCTGGTCCCAGCACACACAGAAGGAGATCACCTGTGTATAACCACTGACTCTTGCTGCAGATGGTCACAACTTTTGTGCCCATGCCATCCCCCCAAAAATAAGATTTTTGAAAAAGAAGGATTCCCGGTGCACAAACTGAGCGTAAAATATGACCGTGCCATTATTAGCCTACAGGCTGCTTATATTAGTTGGATCTGGAGTTCTCTTTGCCTATTTATCATGACATGAGATCTCAATAAAAGATTCACTAAATCATAAAATTCTCTCTGCGTTCAGCCACCACTAGAGGGAGCTCCTAGCAAGTGATAACAGCTCCCACTGAACCCTGTGATAAATCAGTGAGCTCCCTCTAGTGGTGAGAGAATTGTGCAAAAGTGCTCAGAGAGGGGTTTCTGGGAAATAAAATTATTCCAAAAATCTCCTAATCAGAAATTTTTTTGTATGTTTTAAAATGTAGAAGGAAATCTGGATGAAGTGCCGCTGTGTTATGCAGATTAACACCCACCTGTCATGGTCGGAGATCTACCAATAAGATGCTACAGTCAGTAGGGATTGCAGCATTTTGGTGTTACAGAGTTGGGGTCCTCTTTCGTCCCACTGAACCCACAGCAGAGCAATTGTGGGGTGCTGAGCAGCTGTTAAGGAAGCTGCAGGTCTTATAAAGTCCACAAGAGGGCCTAAAATCTCTTCACACTGATTTGTAAAGACTTTTATCAATGGCAGCTGTTATAACCTGATATCACAAAACATCTGTTAGATTCACAGAACTCTTGCCTATAGTAGTATTTAAAAAATTAAAATGACAAAGGGAAAGTTAGGAGGTGTCAGGGTAATCAATATGATAAAATATAAAATGGAAAATTGTGGAGTGAATAAAAGATAATAACCCTGCGACCAAGAAGCCGGACTGAAGTAGTGACCCCATAATTTTTCAATATTTTGGGCTTTTATGGGAAAGGTAAATCTTATTATCGATGAATTCTTTCGATTTTCTTATACTTAAAGGGATTGGTTCCCACTGTACATTGCTGTAGAGCGCCCCGATGGTGCCCGATACAAGAAGAAAGGTAACTTACCTACGGGATCAGGAGAGATGTCGCCTTTCAGCCGCCGCTGATTGTCTGCAGCCCATCAGGGGACATAAGCACCGTCACGAGACTGTCAGGGGGCGCAGCGCTCAGAGATGCTCCCATCCGGGAGATGGGAATTAAAGTAGTTTTGCTTCGTCCCTAATAGTCCAGACTGTTGGAATATGATGTCATTTATGCTGCAGAATTATGAAAAAAGAAAAACGAATTGTGAGAAGCTCTATGATGGTAGATTCAGAGTCAGATTCTCGTCATGGATCGTTCTCAGAATTGAGATCACACATCAGGCAGCTTTTGTGTCAAATAACAAGAAAACTTACAAAATATTCAAAAATCTGATAAATGCCACTGCCACTAGGAATTTTGGGGCACCCTGGAGACTCCGGACAGGCTCCACCCCAGCGTCGCCTCCACCCTCGAACTGTCCACAGTCAAAAGATTGTTTAAGCCGCCGCCACGACAAGGTAGACTTTTGGCCAGGACCTACTCTACTCTAACCTATTAAACATTTGTGAAAATATCCAATACAATTTAGGTATATTTTTATTTATTTTTCAATTTTTAAAATGACCAATAATATCACATACAGGGGACAAATACCAGCGCACCATGACTAGACACCATATTACCACCACTTAGTGACCTATACTACCACATACAAGGAACAAATACCACCGCACCATGACCAGACCACATATTACCACCACAGTGACCGAATAATACCACATACAAGGAACAAATACCCCCGAAGAAGCCAACACGAAATGCGCGTTGGGGCTGCGTTCTTGTGAGTCCCTGACTGAGGCATTATGGGTAAGAGCAGAGTTTACACTATATTTTGGATTGTGGCTCTATACTAATTTACAGTCATATGTTAAAGTTTTTAACTGATGGACTCAGTTATATTTCTGGATTCAAATGAGGTTTATTGTACTAACAGAAAATGTGCAATCTGCATTTAAACAAAATTTGACCGGTGCAAAAGTATGGACACTCTTATCATTTTCTTGATTTGAACACTCCTAACTACTTTTTACTGACTTCCTGAAGCACTAAATTAGTTTTTTAACCTCATTGAGCTTTGAACTTCATAGCCAGGTGTATCAAATCATGAGAAAAGATATTTAAGGTGGCCACTTGCAAGTAGTTCTCCTATTTGATTCTCCTATGAAGAGTGGCATCATGGGCTCCTCAAAACAACTCTCAAATGATCTGAAAACAAAGATTATTCAACATAGCTTTTCATGGGAAGGATACAAAAAGTTGTCTCAGAGATTTAACCTGTCAGTTTCCACTGTGAGGAACATAATAAGGAAATGGAAGAACACAGGTACAGTTCTTTTTAAGCCCAGAAGTGGCAGGCCAAGAAAAATATCAGAAAGGCAGAGAAGAAGAATGGTGAGAACAGTCAAGGACAATCCACAGACCACCTCCAAAGACCTGCAGCATCATCTTGCTGCAGATGGTGTCACTGTGCATCGGTCAACAATACAGCGCACTTTGCACAAGGAGAAGCTGTATGGGAGAGTGATGTGAAAGAAGCCGTTTCTGCAAGCACGCCACAAACAGAGTCGCCTGAGGTATGCAAAAGCACATTGGGACAAGCCAGTTACATTCTGGAAGAAGGTCCTGTGGACTGATGAAACAAAGATTGAGTTGTTTGGTCATACAAAAAGGCGTTATGCATGGAGGCTAATAAACACAGCATTCCAAGAAAAACACTTGCTACCCACAGTAAAATTTGGTGGAGGTTCCATCATGCTTTGGGGCTGTGTGGCCAATGCCGGAACCGGGAATCTTGTTAAAGTTGAGGGTCGCATGGATTCAACTCAGTATCAACAAATTCTTGACAATAATGTGCAAGAATCAGTGACGAAGTTGAAGTTACGCAGGGGATGGATATTTCAGCAAGACAATGATCCAAAACACCGCTCCAAATCTACTCAGGCATTCATGCAGAGAAACAATTACAGTGTTCTGGAATGGCCATCCCAGTCCCCAGACCTGAATATCATTGAACATCTGTGGGATGATTTGAAGCGGGCTGTCCATGCTCGGCGACCATCAAACTTAACTGAACTAGAATTGTTTTGTAAACAGGAATGGTCACAAATACCTTCATCCAGGATCCAGGAACTCATTAATAGCTACAGAAAGCGACTAGAGGCTGTTATTTTTGCAAAAGGAGGATCTACGAAATATTAATGTCACTTTTATGTTGAGGTGCCCATACTTTTGCACCGGTCAAATTTTGTTTAAATGCAGATTGCACATTTTCTGTTAGTACAATAAACCTCATTTGAATCCAGAAATATAACTGAGTCCATCAGTTATTAGATATATGAAACTGAAATAGCTGTTGCAAAAACCAAAATTGTTATAAAGAAAAAAGGTTAACATTAATAGGGGTGCCCAAACTTTAACATATGACTGTATATGCGGGTTGTCTCTCATGGATACATTAGAGGGTATTTGAACCCTCAATAATGACTTTTTATTATCTGTGACCCAGCCATTGAGCAATAAAAGCACCTTAAAGCATATTGTGGACTCCAACTCTGTGTATTAGTTGTTTCTATGTCTATAGAAATACATTGTATACAGCAGTGTATGTCTTTGTGCTTGCATTCTGAATGTGTGACCACCGCCTCACTTTACATAAAATTCTCATAGAGAATCTGATAACTTTAATAACAGTTGACTCCAGTCTTTGCGTTAGGCTGTGTTCACACGTTTTTGGTTTTTTTCTCGGATTTCTCAAAATATCCGCTCGAAGAACGCCTAAAAGAAGCTTCCCATTCATTTTAATGCATTTTGCACTTTTTGTGCATATTGATGCGGTCTTTTCTGCTCATTAATTTGAACTTGGGGGCCGCATTCCTTGAAGGACAAAGTTACATTTTTAGTGATACCGTTTTTTATTCTATACACCTTTTGAACATTTTTGCTGTGTTTTTTTAAAAAATGTTTAGAGCTTGGATGTGGCGATAACTACAATATGAGTGCACATTTGTTATGTCCCCTTATTGTAGTTATGTCCCCATACAGTTCCCCATATTGTAGATATGTCCCCATACAGGTCCCCATATTGTAGTCATGTCTCTATATCCAGGTCCTCATATTGTAGTCATGTCCCCATATTGTTGTCATGTCCCCATCCAGGTCCCCATATTGTAGTCATGTCTCCATATCCAGGTTCTCATATTGAAACAAGGGAGGGTGAACCAAAGAAATACAATCATAAGGTCCATAGGTACTGAAAAAATAAAATAACCTTATTGATCAAATTTCACAGACAAAGGTGGACAGGATAACAGGTGGGCAGATAAACAACCATGCACTGTGGAGGGCAGGTGCGACCAGCAATGTAATACAGTTAGAGGTCAAAAACATAGACCACATTGGTATCAAATCCACTGTGGATCACGTAAAATAGTACATACTCTACATAGCCAAAAATTAGAAAGATAATTGAGTTAGATATCAATAAAGCACACAGGATAAGTGTGTATTCAACATATTTATACAGCTGACCAAAAATATAGAGTGTACTGGCCAATGTTACCTATTAATAGTACCTGGCAGAGAGTAGCAGTGGAAATAGCTGGTCAGTCTTTACACCCCGACGCACGTTTCGGATAAAAGACCTTCCTCAGGGAGCATGGAAGTGTCACCGATATGTGGGTTTAAAAAGGCAGAGGCCCGGAAGTCAATTAAGGCTGGAAGCCAGCAATTGTTGACGCGTCGTCACCCAGCAGCCAAACCAGAAACACATGAGGCCCCACGTGATCTGGCACCGGGTGCATCGCAGGCACAGAAGCAGATAGAGGATGGCGGCAGTAAGGAGGTGCACGCGCACTAGTATGCAACAGATGGAGGACCATATAAAGTACTGGCAAAACCGGGGTACATACAAATAAAAAAGAATATACATATCAGCAGCAAACTAGTGCATAAATATATATAAGGGCTGTCAATCAGCCATCAGAATTCACAATACCACAAAAAGTTAATATAATAAAACAAAATGATATAAATGCAAAAATTAATAAAGCACAAGGCTGCCAATCAGCCATCAGATGTTTAGATCCAAATATGATAGAAATTTATATAGGAAGCAACAATACATAATATCAAATACAATTACAGACGGGAGAGATACTGCTAAATCACCATATACAGTTAATATTTGGTTAGATAAATCCTAATTAAAATGTACAATGCAATGGATCAACCACGAAGGAAAAAGACAAAAATATTATAGCAGCTATTACTGGTTATATTGAATATATAGACTCCATACTTGTATATAACATATAAGCACTTGCAGATTATATCAGGATGGATATTGTATATAGAATATAAGGAAAGGACACAAAAATGCCTCGATACACAATAAATATTCTATATTCAAGCATTAACCGAAAATCAGTGTATACAGTGCCGTCAGTCAACCCCCAAACATGTTACAGTATATATTATTATATTATCATGAAAAAAATTTGTAAAAAAGTTTTTTTACATTCTTACGGAGGCGACCTGAATACACATTATCCACCCAAAGAGTTATTAGATACCTCATCAAAATTGTCAATATACAAGGACAGAAGAAGACCATATATATATATATACAGCTCTGGCAGAAATTAGGAGACCACTGCACAGTGTTATAGAAATCAGCTTCTCTACATGTCTGACAGCCATTCCATTCCACTGTCAGTTGAATTCCAACCAGAGCACACCTCATTCTACTTAATGTGCTTCTGATTAGGTGATCACCGGAACCAAATCTTATTTAACGAAGAAAAGTATAAAAGACCCTGCTGTGGTGTTCAGAATCCTCTTGCAATAGGACAAGCTGGATGGCAAAACAAGTGCTAGTAATATCCCAAAGGTAATAGGAATTAAAAAATAACATATCCATGCGAAAGGAGTTGAAAAGTCTTCAGTGAGGAAAAGAAGGGCTCAATTCTGGCTTTACTAACAGAGGGATACAGAGAGCGTCATGTTGTCTTAAAATTTCTAAGACAGCAGTCCATTACAACAAGGTCAAGCAGCAGACATTGGGGACAACAAAGCTACAGACCGGCAGAGGGTGAAAACGACTCCTCACTGACCGGGATGACCGTCATCTTATTCAAATATCACTTCGAAACTGCAGGATGACATCAAGGGACCTACAAAAGGAATGGCAAATGGCAGCTGGGGTGAAGTGCACTGCAAGAACAGTTCATAACAGGCTCCTAGAGGCAGGGCTCAAGTCATGTAAAGGTAGAAAAAAACCTTTCATCAATGAGAAGCAAAGGAGAGCAAGGCTGAAGTTTGCCAAAGACCATAAGGATTGGACCATAGAGGACTGGAGTAAGGTAATCTTCTCTGATGAGTCTGATTTTCAGCTTTGCCCAACATCTGGTCGTCTAATGGTTAGACAGAGACCTGGAGAGGCGTACAAGCCACAGTGTCTTGTACTCACTGTGAAATTTGGTGGAGGATCGGTGATGATCTGGGGATGCTTCGGCAAGGCTGGAATTGGTCAGATTAATCTTAGCGGATGACGTATGAATCAATCCGCGTACAAGGTTATCCTGGAAAAACAGTTGATTCCTTCTACTCAGGCAATGTTCCCCAACTCTGAGGACTGGTATTTCCAGCAGGACAATGCACCATGCCACACAGCTTGATCAATCAATGTGTGCATGAAGGACCACCACATCAAATCCCTGTCATGGTCAGCCCAATCTCCAGACCTGAACCTCATTGAAGGAAGATGGATAGTCACAAGCCATCAAACAAAGTACTGCTTAAATTTTTGTACCAGGAATGACATAAGGTCACCCAAAAGCAGTGTGAAAGACTGGTGGAAAGCAGCCAAGACGCTGCGATTAAAAATCATGGTTATTCCACAAAATATTGATTTCTGAACTCTTCCTGAGTTAAAAGTATGTAAAGATAAAAAAACAGAAAATCCCATTGTAGGATTTTTAAATAATTAATTTGCATTCTATTGCATGAAATATTTAAAAAATGGGAGAAGGAGGTGATTTTATTTTTTGAATTTTTTACATCTTTTTTTTAAGTAGAATGAAAAATAGAATCCAGTCATCCTCCTGGTTGTCAGAGGGTGGCACGCTCCTGATAATTCGGGGTGGCGGCTTGACTGAGCTTCTGTTCCTGCAAATCTGGGGACTTCGGAACTTTTGGAAGTTATTTATAAGTGGAAAAAAAAGTCCGGGGCCTCATACATGCAAAGCATACGCTCTACCACTGAGCTACATCCCCCATATAGGTGCCTCAGCCCCATGCCTAAGCCATAGATGCATCTACTGCATGTAAATGACCATTGCACAAAGAAATGGGAGCAGCACTTACAGGCTTTTTGCTGTCCAGCTTGTAAGTGCTGCTCTGATCCTGTGATTTTCCAGTGCTGCAGAGTCAAAACTGCCTCTGTCTGCAGCATTATAAAGAGCTGGGAAAAGAATTGTCAGGAGTGCACCACCCCCTGACAACCAGGAGGCCGAGGAGCAGTGTGCTCCTGAAGATCGGATCTTGGGACAAATCCTTTAACCTCTTTACCCTAAAGGGTGGTTTGCACGTTCATGACCAGGCCAATATTTACAATTCAGACCACTGTCCCTTTACGAGGTAATAACTCTGGAACGCTTCCATCGATCCCGGTGATTCTGACATTATTTTCTCATGACATATTGTACTTCATGTTAGTGGTAAATTGTCATTCATATAAAAAAACAGAAATTTGGTGAAAATTTTGAAAATTTCGCAATTTTCCAACTTTGAATTTTTATGCCCTTAAATCACAGAGATATGGCACACAAAACACTTAATAAGTTAAATTTCCCACATGTTTACTTTACATCAGCACAATTTTGGAACCAAAATTTTTTTTTTTAGTTAGGAAGTTATAAGGGTTAAAAGTTCACCAGCGATTTCTCGTTTTTGCAACACCATTATATTTTTAGGGACCACATCACATTTGAAGTCACTTTAAGGGGTATATATGATATAAAATACCCAAAAGTGACACCATTCTAAAAACTGCACCCCTCAAGGTGCTCAAAACCACATTCAAGAAGTTTATTAACCCTTCAGGTGCTTCACAGGAATTTTTTGAATGTTTAAAATAAATGAACATTTAACTTTTTTTCACAAAAAAATTACTTCAGGTCCAATTTTTTTTATTTTACCAAGGGTAACAGGAGAAATTGGACTGCAAAAGTTATTGTGCAATTTGTCCTGAGTACGCTGATACCTGATATGTGGGGGAAAACAATGTTTCGGCACATGGCAGAGCTAAGAAGGGAAGGAGCGCCGTTTGACTTTTTCAATGCAAAATTGGCTGGAATTCAGATCGGACGCCATGTCATGTTTGGAGAGCCCCTGATGTGCCCAAACAGTGGAAAGCCCCCACAAATGTCACCATTTTGGAAACTAGACCCCTCAAGGAACTTATCTAGATATGTGGTGAGAACTTTGAACCCCCAAGGGTAACAGGACCCCAAAAGTTATTGTGCAATTTGTCTTGCATATGCTGATACCCCACATGTGGGGGTAAACCACTATTTGGGCGCATGGCAGAGCTCGGAAGGGAAGAAGCGCCATTTGACTTTTTTGGCTGAAATTGGGATCGGACTCCATGCCGCGTTTGGAGAGCCCCTGATGTGCCTAAACAGTGGAAACCCTGCACAAATGACATCATTTTGGAAACTAGACCCCACAAGGAACTTATCTAGATGTGTGGTGAGCACTTTGAACCCCCAAGGGCTTCACAGAAGTTTATAACGCCCGGACGTAAAAATAAAAAAATCATATTTTTTTCCACAAAAATGATATGTTTGCCCCCAATTTTTTATTTTCCTATGGGTAACAGGAGAAATTGGACCCCAAAAGTTGTTTTTCAATTTGCCCTGAGTAAGCTGATACCCCATATGTGGGGGTAAAACACTGTTTGGGCGCATGGTAGAGCTTGGAAGGAGCACCATTTGACTTTTTCAACGCAGAACGCTGGAATTGAGATCAGACGCCATGTTGCATTTGGAGAGCACCTGATATGCCCAAACAGTGGAAACCCCCCCAATTATAACTCCAACCCTAACCCCAACACCCCCTAACCCTAATCTCAGCCCTAAGCCAAGCCCTAACCCTAACCCTAACCCTAGCCCTAACGGGAAAATGGAAATAAATACATTTTTTTAATTTTATTATTTTTCCCTAACTAAGGGGGTGGTAACGGGGGGTTTGATTTACTATTTATGGTGGTTTTTATATTTGGCAGCTGTCACACGCTAAAAGACGCTTTTTATTGTAAAAATAGTTTTTGCATCACCACATTTTGAGAGGTATAATTTTTCCATATTTTGACCCACTGAGTCATGTGAGGTCTTATTTTTTGTGGGACGAGTTGACGTTTTTATTGGTACCATTTTTGGGTATGTGACTTTTTTTATCGCTTTTTATTCCGATTTTTGGGACGCAGAATGAACAAAAACCAGCGTTTCATGAATTTCTTTTGGGGGGGTGCGTTTACACCGTTCCGTGTGTGGTAAAATTGATAAAGTGGTTTTATTCTTCGGGTCAGTACAGTTACAGCGATACCTCATTTTTGTCGTTTTTTATGTTTTGGCGCTTTTATGCAATAAAAACAATTTTATGCAAAAAACAATTATTTTTGCATCGCTTTATTCTGCGAGCTATTATAACTTTTTTATTTTTTCGCTGATGACGCTGTATGGCGGCTCGTTTTTTGCGGGACAAGATGATGTTTTCAGCGGTACCATGGTTATTTATATCCGTCTTTTTAATTGCGCATTTTGCACATTTTGTTCGGCGGTATGATAATAAAGCCTTGTTTTTTGCTTCGTTTTTTATTTTTATTTTTTAAGGGGTTCGCTAAAGGGGTTAACTAGTGGGACAGTTTTATAGGGCGGGTCGTTATGGAAGCAGCGATACTAAATATGTGTACTTTTATTGTTTTTTTTTGTTTCCAAAAAATGAATTTATTAGGGAATATTTTTTTTTTTTAATTTATTTGGCGATTTTTTTATAAATTATTTTTACACTTTTTTTTTTTTTACTTTATTACATTGTCCCAGGGGGGACATCACTGTCACACTGTCACATCACAGATCGCTGTGACAGATCAGCGATCTGACATTGGCGCTGCACCAGGCTCTCTGCAGGCACTGAGGAAGCTGCCTCCCTGCAGGCCCCCGAAGGTCCCACGGCCATATTGAATCCGGGGACCTGCAAGGAAGGAGGACCTGCAGCAGCGCTGCACATCGCGCTGCTCTGGGGGTTTCAGGGAAGCACGGGGGGAGCCCCCTCCCTGACGATGCTTCTCTAAACCCCCGTACACTGCAATCATGTTTGATCGCAGTGTGCCAGGGTTTAACATGCAGGGGCGGTCCGTGACCACCCCTGACACATAGTGCCAGGTGTCAGCTGTGATAATCAGCTGACACCTGGCCGTGATCAGCGGCGCCCCCCCCCCGGAGCGCCGTTGATCGCATTGACGTACTATCCTATCCTCGGTCATAGGGGTCCTGGTACCGTGCACGGTCTGATGTCAGAAAGGGGTTAAGCTATTGTTCTTTTTTCCTGCATTTACCATGTGGGATAGATCACATAATTTTTCAATATTTTGGGCTTTTATGGAAAAGGTAAACCTTATCGATGAATTCTTTCGATTTTCTTATACTTAAAGGGATTTGTTCCCACTGTACATTGCTGTAGAGCGCCCCGATGGTGACCGATACAAGAAGAAAGGTTACTTACCTACGGGATCAGGAGAGATGTCGCCTTTCAGCCGCCGCTGATTGTCTGCAGCCCATCAGGGGACATAAGCACCGCCACGAGACCGTCAGGGGGCGCAGCGCTCAGAGATGTTCCCATCCGGGAGGTGTTGTACACTTTCTTCCTAATTGATTGAGATAATCGAAGAGTGTCGTCCATTAGTGAACAATCCCTTTAAAAATATGGGAAAAAGAGAATTGTATTTTTAAAAATTTGCTTAAAAAAGATGCAAAAATGGCAAAAATAGAATCCTCTCCTCTTCCCATATTGTACATATAACCAAATAATGAAGAATTAAAGTAGTTTTGCTTCATCCCTAATAGTCCAGACTGTTGGAATATGATGTCATTTATGCTGCAGAATTATGAAAAAAGAAAAACGGATTGTGAGAAGATCTATGATGGTAGATTCAGAGTCAGATTCTCGTCATGGATCGTTCTCAGAATTGAGATCACACATCAGACAGTGTGTGCAGGGGATGTAGCTCAGTGGTAGAGCGCATGCTTTGCATGTATGAGGCCCCGGGTTCAATCCCCGGTATCTCCACATTTTTGTGACAAATAACAAGAAAACTTCCAAAATATTCAGAAATCTGATAAATGTGCGGAAATTCACCAGTCTGGATGTAACACGAAGCCCGGAATCAGCGCTAAATATCAGACAGATTTGCTTTTGTTGAGGATTCTATGCATAATAACTGTCAGACCCCAGGGGGCGCTGTAACCAGCACTATACATGTACAGACCGACATCGCTAGAGACTACAGAGGAGCAGATTGTGTTTGCAGACCCCTGATCCAGTTATTCTGAGGCTGTGAAATTATAGCCTCCCGAACCTCCCCCTACCTGCCGCTGCTCCCCGATTTGTAGGCTCCGCACAACGTTTCGAAAGATGCATATCTAATGCTGGCAGGTGGAAGGAGGTTCGCATAGTAGCAGTATTATGCAGGCACTGAATGGTAGCCTTATGTGTGCACTGTATGGTAGTATTATGTGGGATCAGTGATGTGGATTTTTTGATTGATATAGATATATATCTCTGTGCATACTGTGGCCTGTCCTAATTAGACAGAGTCTTATTGAGCGCTCAAAGGAAAAGAGGAAGCTACACTTAGTTAGCAACAACTCATTCCAGCAGAACTCTGGAAACTTTATTGAATATACTTGGTTTTATCAGCTGTACAGAAAGGAGTGGTTACTCATTAACATAAGGCTGAACTTCTTATCTAATTGGTCAGTTTAAATACATGAGCATATATGGGTGTCCGACCTGGGGTTACTTAGACACCATATGATTTACTGTCCGGAGTCTTGCACTCGTCAGCAAGTCTCCAATATCGGCTGGACCATCTGGCCTTACTTCCTCATTCCCTATGTCTGCTAGATATTTCTCAAGTCAGAAGACAATGCTATCATGAGATGACTGGGTAGCAGGTCAACTTCCACCAACTAGTTATAAGGTTCAAACTGTGAATATGTATTTGTATGCATATGGCTATATAAGAATACATGAATATATGGAGTATATAGCAGTATGTAGCCTATAGCAGGCAAGTGAGATCTATATGAAATACATATACATATATATTTCCATAATGGTAGTATTATGTGTGCACTGTATAGTAATATTATGTGGGAACAGTATGGTAGTATTATGTGTGCGCTGTACGGTAGTATTATGTGTGCGCTGTATGGTAGTATTATGGGGCTGGGTGCTGTATGTAGTATTATT
The DNA here is from genome assembly GCF_039654945.1 of Dendrobates tinctorius. Taxonomy (NCBI): domain Eukaryota; kingdom Metazoa; phylum Chordata; class Amphibia; order Anura; family Dendrobatidae; genus Dendrobates; species Dendrobates tinctorius. The sequence goes on from NW_027361689.1 coordinate 34,866,916, forward strand.
TGTGCGCTTTGTGCTAGCTTTATGTGGGCTCTGTATGGTAGAATTATGTGGGTGCTGTAGGGTAGTATTATTTGGGCAATGTAGGGTAGTATTATGTGGGATTTCTATGGTAGTATTATAAGTGCTCTGTATGATAGTATCATGTGGGCTTATTTTATTTTATTTTTTTTTAATTTGCTTAAAAAAAGATGCAAAAATGGCAAAAATAGAATCCCCTCCTCTTCCCATATTGTACATATAACCAAATAATAAAGAATTAAAGTAGTTTTGCTTCGTCCCTAATAGTCCAGACTGTTGGAATATGATGTCATTTATGCACATAACAAGAGAACTTCCAAAATATTCCGAAATCTGATAAATGTGCGGAAATTCACCAGTCTTCTGTCTGGATGTAACACGAAGACCTGACTCAGCGCTAAATATCAGACAGATTTGCTTTTGTTGAGGATTCTATGTAGAATAACTGTCGGACACCAGGGGGCGCTGTAACCAGCACTATACATGTACAGACCGACATCGCTAGAGACTACAGAGGAGCAGATTGTGTTTGCAGACCCCTGGTCCAGTTACTCTGAGGCTGTGAAATGATAGCCCCCCAAACCACCCCCTACCTGCTGCTGCTCCCAGATTTGTAGGCTCCGCACGTTTCCAAAGATGCATATGTAATGCTGGCAGGTGGAAGGAGGTTCGCATAGTATCTGTATTATGCAGGCACTGAATGGTAGTATTATGTGGGCTCTGTATGGTAGTATAATGTGTGCTCTGTATGGTAGTATTATGGAGCTGGGTGCTGTATGTAGTATTATTTGAGCGCTTTATGCTAGTTTTATGTGGGCTCTGTATGGTTGTATTATGTGGGCTCTGTATGGTAGTATTATGTGGGCTCTGTATGGTAGTATTATGTGGGCTCTGTATGGTAGTATTATGTGGGTGCTGTATGGTAGTATTATGTGGGCTCTGTATGGTAATATTATGTGGGTGCTGTATGGTATTATTGGGGAATTAAAGTAGTTTTGCTTCGTCCCTAATGGTCCAGACTGTTGGAATATGATGTCATTTATGCTGCAGAATTATGAAAAAAGAAAAACGAATTGTGAGAAGCTCTATGATGGTAGATTCAGAGTCAGATTCTCGTCATGGATCGTTCTCAGAATTGAGATCACACATCAGACAGTGTGTGCAGGGGATGTACCTCAGTGGTAGAGCGCATGCTTTGCATGTATGAGGCCCCGGGTTCAATCCCCGGCATCTCCAGCTTTTGTGTCAAATAACAAGAAAACTTACAAAATATTCAAAAATCTGATAAATGTCTTCTGTCTGGATGTAACACGAAGACCGGACTCAGCACTAAATATCAGACAGATTTGCTTTTGTTGAGAATTCTATAACTGTCAGACACCAGGGGGCGCTGTAACCAGCACTATACATGTACAGACCGACATCGCTATAGACTACAGAGGAGCAGATTGTATTTGTAGACAGGGCTGCCACTAGGAATTTTGGGGCACCCTGGAGACTCCGGACAGGCTCCACCCCAGCGTCGCCTCCACCCTCGAACTGTCCACAGTCAAAAGATTGTTTAAGCCGCCGCCACGACAAGGTAGACTTTTGGCCAGTACCTACTCTACTCTAACCTATTAAACATTTGTGAAAATATCCAATACAATTTAGGTATATTTTTATTTATTTTTCAATTTTTAAAATGACCAATAATATCACATACAGGGGACAAATACCAGCGCACCATGACTAGACACCATATTACCACCACTTAGTGACCTATACTACCACATACAAGGAACAAATACCACCGCACCATGACCAGACCACATATTACCACCACAGTGACCGAATAATACCACATACAAGGAACAAATACCCCCGAAGAAGCCAACACGAAATGCGCGTTGGGGCTGCGTTCTTGTGGGTCCCTGACTGAGGCATTATGGGTAAGAGCAGAGTTTACACTATGTTTTGGATTGTGGCTCTATACTAATTTACAGTCATATGTTAAAGTTTTTAACTGATGGACTCAGTTATATTTCTGGTTTCAAATGAGGTTTATTGTACTAACAGAAAATGTGCAATCTGCATTTAAACAAAATTTGACCGGTGCAAAAGTATGGGCACCCTTATCATTTTCTTGATTTGAACACTCCTAACTACTTTTTACTGACTTCCTGAAGCACTAAGGCTGGTTTCACATTTGCGTTTTTTTGCGCTTGAAAAAACGCATACGTGCGCATGCGTTTTTTCCCCTATATTTAACATGGGTGCGCATACCTGCGCGCTGGCATGCGCACGTATGCGATTTTCATGCGCTGCGTTTTTTTGGGGTGTGCGTTTGTATTTCACAGACGCTACATGTTGCATTTTTTGGTCCTGGAAAAAAACGCATGCGCACGTATGCGCACGTTTTGCGCTAAAAATGGCCATTATAGCCTATGGATGCGCATACGTGCGCACTGGCATGCGCATGTATGCGTTTTTTTAGCGCTGCGTTTTTTTGGTGGTGTCCACTTGTTGTACTAGTTATAAACTTCTAAAGTCAAAAAAAAAAAGTCTATATAAAGGAGGTGCCTGCCAAAACTCTGCCACTACTACACTGACAGATTGGAGAGCAGACAGTCACCAAGGAACACATTATCAGCGCAAGAATGTGAGTATATTACATTATATGCCTGTCCTTTTAAATTATGTATGTACTAATGATTTTTATTATTTTTACATGCAGTATGTCTTCAGAATCCGAATATTCCCCATCGCGGCAGGAATTGGCGCAAGCAGACAGTGAGGTGATTATTTTCGTGCATCTGGTAAGTATATCTGCTGCTACTCCAAATCTCTTACGTTTTTTTCAACTTTTTTAAGACATCATCCTCATCATCTTCTGCGGACGGGACTTCTGAGGGCGAAGAGCAGGAGCAGCGAAGCCAAGTCCCGGTGGTGATACGGAATGTATGTATCAAATGATTTGTAATGTTCTTTATTTTTTATCTTCTATTTTTACTCTTTTTTTATGTTTCTTTTTTTTGTAACTTTTTATTCAATTTAAATTTGATTATTCTAATGAATGTGTTTTGTCTAGGTTCCACAACGGGATGAAGACGTCTACCTGGATAATGAGCAGCTCATCAGCCTGGTCCAGGAGCGTGCGCCGTTGTGGGACAGCCGTGACCGGCTGTACAAGGACAATGTGGTGACCCGGCGGCTATGGAATGAGGTGGCCGCAGCGTTGATGGATGGCTGGGACAGCGCCACAGCATCCTCCAAAAAGGCGTTTAGTGAGTATTTCCCTGCTCTGTATTGTGCCGCAGTGACTGTTGTCCTTGACGGCACTGTTGGGTTTCGTGCTAGGTATATTCTAGCAGGAAACCCAACAGTGTCATCGGGCTCTACAGTGACTGCTTTGAGTATTGTATTGCTATATTGTGCCGCAGTGACTGTTGTCCTTGACGGCACTGTTGGGTTTCGTGCTAGGTATATTCTAGCAGGAAACCCAACAGTGTCATCGGGCTCTACAGTGACTGCTTTGAGTATTGTATTGCTATATTGTGCCGCAGTGACTGTTGTCCTTGACGGCACTGTTGGGTTTCGTGCTAGGTATATTCTAGCAGGAAACCCAACAGTGTCATCGGGCTCTACAGTGACTGCTTTGAGTATTGTATTGCTATATTGTGCCGCAGTGACTGTTGTACTTGACGGCACTGTTGGGTTTCGTGCTAGGTATATTCTAGCAGGAAACCCAACAGTGTCATCGGGGTCTACAGTGACTGCTTTGAGTATTGTATTGCTATATTGTGCCGCACTGACTGTTGTCCTTGACGGCACTGTTGGGTTTCGTGCTAGGTATATTCTAGCAGGAAACCCAACAGTGTCATCGGGCTCTACAGTGACTGCTTTGAGTATTGTATTGCTATATTGTGCCGCAGTGACTGTTGTCCTTGACGGCACTGTTGGGTTTCGTGCTAGGTATATTCTAGCAGGAAACCCAACAGTGTCATCGGGCTCTACAGTGACTGCTTTGAGTATTGTATTGCTATATTGTGCCGCAGTGACTGTTGTCCTTGACGGCACTGTTGGGTTTCGTGCTAGGTATATTCTAGCAGGAAACCCAACAGTGTCATCGGGCTCTACAGTGACTGCTTTGAGTATTGTATTGCTATATTGTGCCGCAGTGACTGTTGTACTTGACGGCACTGTTGGGTTTCGTGCTAGGTATATTCTAGCAGGAAACCCAACAGTGTCATCGGGGTCTACAGTGACTGCTTTGAGTATTGTATTGCTATATTGTGCCGCACTGACTGTTGTCCTTGACGGCACTGTTGGGTTTCGTGCTAGGTATATTCTAGCAGGAAACCCAACAGTGTCATCGGGCTCTACAGTGACTGCTTTGAGTATTGTATTGCTATATTGTGCCGCAGTGACTGTTGTCCTTGACGGCACTGTTGGGTTTCGTGCTAGGTATATTCTAGCAGGAAACCCAACAGTGTCATCGGGCTCTACAGTGACTGCTTTGAGTATTGTATTGCTATATTGTGCCGCAGTGACTGCTGTCCTTGACGGCACTGTTGGGTTTCGTGCTAGGTATATTCTAGCAGGAAACCCAACAGTGTCATCGGGCTCTACAGTGACTGCTTTGAGTATTGTATTGCTATATTGTGCCGCAGTGACTGTTGTACTTGACGGCACTGTTGGGTTTCGTGCTAGGTATATTCTAGCAGGAAACCCAACAGTGTCATCGGGGTCTACAGTGACTGCTTTGAGTATTGTATTGCTATATTGTGCCGCACTGACTGTTGTCCTTGACGGCACTGTTGGGTTTCGTGCTAGGTATATTCTAGCAGGAAACCCAACAGTGTCATCGGGCTCTACAGTGACTGCTTTGAGTATTGTATTGCTATATTGTGCCGCAGTGACTGTTGTCCTTGACGGCACTGTTGGGTTTCGTGCTAGGTATATTCTAGCAGGAAACCCAACAGTGTCATCGGGCTCTACAGTGACTGCTTTGAGTATTGTATTGCTATATTGTGCCGCAGTGACTGTTGTCCTTGACGGCACTGTTGGGTTTCGTGCTAGGTATATTCTAGCAGGAAACCCAACAGTGTCATCGGGCTCTACAGTGACTGCTTTGAGTATTGTATTGCTATATTGTGCCGCAGTGACTGTTGTACTTGACGGCACTGTTGGGTTTCGTGCTAGGTATATTCTAGCAGGAAACCCAACAGTGTCATCGGGGTCTACAGTGACTGCTTTGAGTATTGTATTGCTATATTGTGCCGCACTGACTGTTGTCCTTGACGGCACTGTTGGGTTTCGTGCTAGGTATATTCTAGCAGGAAACCCAACAGTGTCATCGGGCTCTACAGTGACTGCTTTGAGTATTGTATTGCTATATTGTGCCGCAGTGACTGTTGTCCTTGACGGCACTGTTGGGTTTCGTGCTAGGTATATTCTAGCAGGAAACCCAACAGTGTCATCGGGCTCTACAGTGACTGCTTTGAGTATTGTATTGCTATATTGTGCCGCAGTGACTGCTGTCCTTGACGGCACTGTTGGGTTTCGTGCTAGGTATATTCTAGCAGGAAACCCAACAGTGTCATCGGGCTCTACAGTGACTGCTTTGAGTATTGTATTGCTATATTGTGCCGCAGTGACTGTTGTCCTTGACGGCACTGTTTTTTTTTTCCCAACAGTGGACAAAGTCCGAACACGTTGGCGTTCGATCAAGGACCGCTTCAACAGTGATGTTCGTGCTGAGGGCCAGGTTCGCAGTGGATCTGCGTCAAGGACCAGAACTAGATACCGTCACTATCACGCGTTGCAGTTCCTAAGACCGGTCCTTGCCACGAGATCGTAAGTATTATAAATTTTGGGTTTTTATTTTTATTAATCTGTGTTTTTCTAATCCACAGCTGATGCTTCTTGTAAAGGCATGGTAGTAATGATTTTCCTTTCTTCCACAGCACCTGGAGCAGCACCCTGCAACCTGGCCCTGGAGCGGTCCTTCCTCGGACGTCCTCTGACCCGTCCCAGCCATCCGACAGCCAGGAAGCACCTTGCAGGTCAGCCACACACACAGCTGGTGACCAGGAAGCTGGGCCATCAGGTGTTCCCCTGTCCCAGGTCTCTGCCACTGGTTATGCGGGCACTACCCGCCAGCGGCAGAGGGCCTTGGACAGGAATGTCTTGCCCAAGTTTATGCATTTGAGCGAGGCCTTTAATTCCAGCCTCAAGTCGCTGTCCTACAGAGTTGAAAGCGGTTTTGCACTCATGGAACGTGGTTTTAACCACTTTGAACACCGCTTCAATTCTGTAGAACAGCGCCTTGACCGTCTGGAGGCCGACCTCAACAGACCAGCACACCATTTTTTTAGTAAGATTGAAAAGGGCATGGCGGAACACCTTAGTCCTGAGCAACAGCTGAATGTGCTGCAGGCCTGCAACAATGCTTTCTTGCAGGCTATGCAGCATAATCGGTACGGTCAGCAGTCAGTGGTGTCATTTCCACCTGTGCCACCATTGACTCGCTTCACTTCACTACCGACTTGTGCTGCATACCACTGCACGGACACCTCTATTCAAAGCCAGGACACCCACCGTTACACCACCACAAGTCTGAGTGCAGCTGGTCACTTCACCGACACCACCATGGCAAGCGCTACTCCTGTCTGGAGCACCACCGCCACTCCCATGCATGCGTGGAGCTCAGCCACCACTAGGCAAACATGGAACAGCCCTGCCGCTACAACAACATGTAGTAGCCTGCCACCACCATTCCGCAAACCTGGACCATCACTGCCGCCACCAGTCCTCCTGCAAGGACGAGCACTGCCAACCAAGAGCAGCAGCAGCAGCCACCTCAGCAGCAGCAGCAGCCACCTCAGCAGCAGCCACCTCAGCAGCAGCCACCTCAGCAGCAGCCACCTCAGCAGCAGCAGCAGCCACCCCAGCAGACGGGGGACCTACACTCAATATTTGCCCCAAGTTCAAGGCGAAATCCATCAAGGCGGGCATTGGGCCAAAGTCGGTCCAGGCACACAAGCCTACGGCGACATGCCATTACAACAAATGTACCTGAACAGATTTCCTCTCCTCCAAGTGTTCCTAGTTTAATTCCCTTAACTGGACTACCTTCCCCCACAAGTTTTGTTGCCCCTTCCCCTCAAACACCGTCTTCAACTGCAAGTGTTGCATATTCCCTGCACACCCCCAAATTGAAACCATCTGCCCCCAAACGCTGGAAAAAATAATTTTTTGGTTTATTTTTGTGATTAAAAATAAATTTACATTTGTGGTTCACCATTACAAAGTTTCATTAATGTTGTTTGCGCCGCTCACACACACTGATGGGTAAATACATGTTAAAAACCAACCCAAGGCCTAGTATAGTCATATGTGAAATAACACGGACTAGTATAGTCATACCAAGGCCTAGTGTAATAACTCGAGTTTTACCAACTTGGATCTGGTTTCATGAAAAACAAAAAGTTGAAACTTGTCTAAAAAATAAGTTTCTTTCTTAAAAAGTTTCACCAGTTTGTTTTTTGTGAAACAAGATGCTAGTTGGTAAAAATCGAGTTATTACAGTAGGCCTTGGTATGACTATACTAGGCCGTGGTATTTCACATGACTATACTAGTAGGCCCAAGGCCTACTATACTCATATTTGAAATACCACGGCCTAGTATAGTCATTCCAAGGCCTAGTGTAATAACTCTAGTTTTACCAACATGAATCTGGTTTCATGAAAAACAAACTGTTGAAACTTGTCAAGTTTCACCAGTTTGTTTTTCGTGAAACAAGATCCTAGTTGGTAAAAATCGAGTTATTACAGTAGGCCTTGGTATGACTATACTAGGCCGTGGTATTTCACATATGACTATACTAGTAGGCCCAAGGCCTACTATACTCATATTTTAAATACCACGGCCTAGTATAGTCATTCCAAGGCATAGTGTAATAACTCTAGAAACTTGTCTATTTATACACTACCACAATTTTAAATAAAAGTTGGAATTGAGCTGATTACATTCATCCACTCAATGCTGACTTGTATTCCCCATTGACTTTCATTGGGTGGGGTTGGGTTTTGAGGGTTGGGTTTTGAAAAAATCACATACTTTTTTTTCAACTAGTTTGACAATTTTCTCTTGAAAAAAATTGGTTTCCTGATTCATGGCCTGCAGCTTTGCTCGTTCCAATATATTTCACGCAGACTAGGAATGCTGCATTTTAACTCATATGTGTATTTACCTGCCCAGGTGTGTGAACATCAAAAAATTCAGTTATACATGGGAAGTTTTTTATTTAATTGGATTTTAAAAAATATAGTGCACTCAGTAATGGTATCAAATAAGGATTTTTATTACCATAAACAACAACATTACACCATTTCATCTTGCCAGTGCACCCGTCCTACATCAGAAATAAAGTAGGCCGCAAATTGGTCCCTCATTTGGCCAACTTCAACGGATGACCTGAGAGTGTGCTGAGTGAATTCAGGCAATGGGTTAGGAGCATCATCGTCCAGTTCAAAGGTCGGGTGCTCTTTAGCCATCACAAAGTTATGTAGAACCACACAGGCCTTCACCACCTCATCGACTGTTTCAAGTTTAAGATTAATGGCCGTGCCCAGAATTCGCCATCTGGAGACAAGAATCCCAAAAGCACACTCGACAGTTCTTCTGGCCCTGGTCAGCCTGTAATTAAATATTTTTTTGGTGTGGTCCAAGTCCCGGCTGGAGTAGGGTTTCAGTAAGTTTCCGCACATTTGAAAAGCCTCATCGCCAACCATTACAAAGGGCAGTGGCGGAGCTTCGGTGTGAGGAAGAGGCCGTGGCATAGGGAAATTAAATTGGTTGCCATACAACCTCCGGCCCATGTCTGAGTTTTTAAAAGCCTGTGAGTCATTACCACGGCCAAATGCTCCAATGTCCACTGCTACAAACATACATCCGGCATCCGCAATGGCCATGAGTACTATTGAAAAGTACTTTTTGTAATTATAGTACTCAGATCCAGTTCTTTTGGGTTTGATGATCCGTATGTGTTTACCATCAACAGCTCCCAAACAGTTGGGAAAATTGCATACTGTCCAGAATTTGTCAGCAATTTCCATCCACTTTTCAGCGGTGGGCAGGGGCAGAAATTCTGGACAAAGAACATTCCAGAGAGCCCGGCAGGTGTCAGCAACAATTCCAGACAAGGTAGAGATTCCAATACGGTACTGGAAGTGTAGTGAAGATAGGGTTTCTCCAGTCGACAGGAATCTGTGAACAGACAAAGAAGTAAAATTAATATTTATGTATATTATTTTAAAAAACTATAAAATAAAATATTAGTACATTCACGAAAACTAATTACCCAAGGTTTTGAATACTAAATTTAAAAAAAAAACATCAGACCGCACCCCTTGGTTTAATATTACATACCGTAATGTCACCAGTAGCCGTTCCTCAGGAGGAATCGCACGACGGAGCTGTTTGTCCTGTCTCCGGATAGATTGTTGGACACGAGCAAGCAAATCCCTGAAACTTTCTTGGGACATCCGGATATAATCTATAAATTTCTCCGGGTTTGCCTGGAGCTCGCTGTAGAGGGTGTGGTATGCCCCACGGCTCTCCCGGAGTTCAACAATCGGATGTATCCACATACGCCGCCGCTGCCGTCTTCGCTCCCTCTCTCTCTTCCTTTGTTCATGGCAGGCAACTGCATACGCCTGAGCCATCGCGATGTCCAAATCCAAGTTGAAGTGAAAACTCTTCCAGCGCAGATCCATGGTCACGAGAAGAATCAAGCAAATGTGAAGAATACTGTAGACAGGGTCTATATATTAACATACCACACCCACAATGAAGTCCCATTGGTCTTGTGTGTTGTTGAATGTTTTTTTTTTCTTTTTTGGGGGGTTTTTCCAAAATCTGTAAAAAAACGCAAAGGCACAAAAAACGCATACAAACGCACAAAAACGCTGCGGTTTTTTCCTGCATGCGCATAAAAATGCTTGAAAAAAACGCAGCATTTGTATGCATTTGTATGCGTTTTTTCAATGCGTTTTTTTGCGGGAAAAACGCGCTGCAAAAAAAAGCAAGTGTGAAACAGGCCTAAATTAGTTTTGTAACCTCATTGAGCTTTGAACTTCATGGCCAGGTGTATCAAATCATGAGAAAAGATATTTAAGGTGGCCACTTGCAAGTAGTTCTCCTATTTGATTCTCCTATGAAGAGTGGCATCATGGGCTCCTCAAAACAACTCTCAAATGATCTGAAAACAAAGATTATTCAACATAGCTTTTCATGGGAAGGATACAAAAAGTTGTCTCAGAGATTTAACCTGTCAGTTTCCACTGTGAGGAACATAGTAAGGAAATGGAAGAACACAGGTACAGTTCTTGTTAAGCCCAGAAGTGGCAGGCCAAGAAAAATCTCAGAAAGGCAGAGAAGAAGAATGGTGAGAACAGTCAAGGACAATCCACAGACCACCTCCAAAGACCTGCAGCATCATCTTGCTGCAGATGGTGTCACTGTGCATCGGTCAACAATAGAGCGCACTTTGCACAAGGAGAAGCTGTATGGGACAGTGATGTGAAAGAAGCCGTTTCTGCAAGCACGCCACAAACAGAGTCGCCTGAGGTATGCAAAAGCACATTGGGACAAGCCAGTTACATTTTGGAAGAAGGTCCTGTGGACTGATGAAGTAAAGATTGAGTTGTTTGGTCATACAAAAAGGCGTTATGCATGGAGGCTAAAAAACACAGCATTCCAAGAAAAACACTTGCTACCCACAGTAAAATTTGGTGGAGGTTCCATCATGCTTTGGGGCTGTGTGGCCAATGCCGGAACCGGGAATCTTGTTAAAGTTGAGGGTCGCATGGATTCAACTCAGTATCAACAAATTCTTGACAATAATGTGCAAGAATCAGTGACGAAGTTGAAGTTACGCAGGGGATGGATATTTCAGCAAGACAATGATCCAAAACACCGCTCCAAATCTACTCAGGCATTCATGCAGAGGAACAATTACAGTGTTCTGGAATGGCCATCCCAGTCCCCAGACCTGAATATCATTGAACATCTGTGGGATGATTTGAAGCGGGCTGTACATGCTCGGCGACCATCAAACTTAACTGAACTAGAATTGTTTTGTAAACAGGAATGGTCACAAATACCTTCATCCAGGATCCAGGAACTCATTAATAGCTACAGAAAGCGACTAGAGGCTGTTATTTTTGCAAAAGGAGGATCTACAAAATATTAATGTCACTTTTATGTTGAGGTGCCCATACTTTTGCACCGGTCAAATTTTGTTTAAATGCAGATTGCACATTTTCTGTTAGTACAATAAACCTCATTTGAATCCAGAAATATAACTGAGTCCATCAGTTATTAGATATATGAAACTGAAATAGCTGTTGCAAAAACCAAAATTGTTCTAAAGAAATAAGGTTAACATTAATAGGGGTGCCCAAACTTTAACATATGACTGTATATGCGGGTTGTCTCTCATGGATACATTAGAGGGTATTTGAACCCTCAATAATGACTTTTTATTATCTGTGACCCAGCCATTGAGCAATAAAAGCACCTTAAAGCATATTGTGGGCTCCAACTCTGTGTATTAGTTGTTTCTATGTCTATAGAAATACATTGTATACAGCAGTGTATGTCTTTGTGCTTGCATTCTGAATGTGTGACCACCGCCTCACTTTACATAAAATTCTCATAGAGAATCTGATAACTTTAATAACAGTTGACTCCAGTCTTTGCGTTAGGCTGTGTTCACACGTTTGTGGTTTTTTTCTCGGATTTCTCAAAATATCCGCTCGAAGAACGCCTAAAAGAAGCTTCCCATTCATTTTAATGCATTTTTCACTTTTTGTGCATATTGATGCGGTCTTTTCTGCTCATTAATTTGAACTTGGGGGCCGCATTCCTTGAAGGACAAAGTTACATTTTTAGTGATACCGTTTTTTATTCTATACACCTTTTGAACATTTTTGCTGTGTTTTTTTAAAAAATGTTTAGAGCTTGGATGTGGCGATAACTACAATATGAGTGCACATTTGTTATGTCCCCTTATTGTAGTTATGTCCCCATACAGGTCCCCATATTGTAGATATGTCCCCATACAGGTCCCCAGATTGTAGTCATGTCTCTATATCCAGGTCCTCATATTGTAGTCATGTCCCCATATTGTTGTCATGTCCCCATCCAGGTCCCCATATTGTAGTCATGTCTCCATATCCAGGTTCTCATATTGATCAAGGGAGGGTGAACCAAAGAAATACAATCATAAGGTCCATAGGTACTGAAAAAATAAAATAACCTTATTGATCAAATTTCACAGACAAAGGTGGACAGGATAACAGGTGGGCAGATAAACAACCATGCACTGTGGAGGGCAGGTGCGACCAGCAATGTAATACAGTTAGAGGTCAAAAACATAGACCACGTTGGTATCAAATCCACTGTGGATCACGTAAAATAGTACATACTCTACATAGCCAAAAATTAGAAAGATAATTGAGTTAGATATCAATAAAGCACACAGGATAAGTGTGTATTCAACATATTTATACAGCTGACCAAAAATATAGAGTGTACTGGCCAATGTTACCTATTAATAGTACCTGGCAGAGAGTAGCAGTGGAAATAGCTGGTCAGTCTTTACACCCCGACGCACGTTTCGGATAAAAGACCTTCCTCAGGGAGCATGGAAGTGTCACCGATATGTGGGTTTAAAAAGGCAGAGGCCCGGAAGTCAATTAAGGCTGGAAGCCAGCAATTGTTGACGCGTCGTCACCCAGCAGCCAAACCAGAAACACATGAGGCCCCACGTGATCTGGCACCGGGTGCATCGCAGGCACAGAAGCAGATAGAGGATGGCGGCAGAAAGGAGGTGCACGCGCACTAGTATGCAACAGATGGAGGACCATATAAAGTACTGGCAAAACCGGGGTACATACAAATAAAAAAGAATATACATATCAGCAGCAAACTAGTGCATAAATATATATAAGGGCTGTCAATCAGCCATCAGAATTCACAATACCACAAAAAGTTAATATAATAAAACAAAATGATATAAATGCAAAAATTAATAAAGCACAAGGCTGCCAATCAGCCATCAGATGTTTAGATCCAAATATGATAGAAATTTATATAGGAAGCAACAATACATAATATCAAATACAATTACAGACGGGAGAGATACTGCTAAATCACCATATACAGTTAATATTTGGTTAGATAAATCCTAATTAAAATGTACAATGCAATGGATCAACCACGAAGGAAAAAGACAAAAATATTATAGCAGCTATTACTGGTTATATTGAATATATAGACTCCATACTTGTATATAACATATAAGCACTTGCAGATTATATCAGGATGGATATTGTATATAGAATATAAGGAAAGGACACAAAAATGCCTCGATACACAATAAATATTCTATATTCAAGCATTAACCGAAAATCAGTGTATACAGTGCCGTCAGTCAACCCCCAAACATGTTACAGTATATATTATTATATTATCATGAAAAAAATTTGTAAAAAAGTTTTTTTACATTCTTACGGAGGCGACCTGAATACACATTATCCACCCAAAGAGTTATTAGATACCTCATCAAAATTGTCAATATACAAGGACAGAAGAAGACCATATATATATATATATACAGCTCTGGCAGAAATTAGGAGACCACTGCACAGTGTTATAGAAATCAGCTTCTCTACATGTCTGACAGCCATTCCATTCCACTGTCAGTTGAATTCCAGCCAGAGCACACCTCATTCTACTTAATGTGCTTCTGATTAGGTGATCACCGGAACCAAATCTTATTTAACGAAGAAAAGTATAAAAGACCCTGCTGTGGTGTTCACAATCCTCTTGCAATAGGACAAGCTGGATGGCAAAACAAGTGCTAGTAATATCCCAAAGGTAATAGGAATTAAAAAATAACATATCCATGCGAAAGGAGTTGAAAAGTCTTCAGTGAGGAAAAGAAGGGCTCAATTCTGGCTTTACTAACAGAGGGATACAGAGAGCGTCATGTTGTCTTAAAATTTCTAAGACAGCAGTCCATTACAACAAGGTCAAGCAGCAGACATTGGGGACAACAAAGCTACAGACCGGCAGAGGGTGAAAACGACTCCTCACTGACCGGGATGACCGTCATCTTATTCAAATATCACTTCGAAACTGCAGGATGACATCAAGGGACCTACAAAAGGAATGGCAAATGGCAGCTGGGGTGAAGTGCACTGCAAGAACAGTTCATAACAGGCTCCTAGAGGCAGGGCTCAAGTCATGTAAAGGTAGAAAAAAACCTTTCATCAATGAGAAGCAAAGGAGAGCAAGGCTGAAGTTTGCCAAAGACCATAAGGATTGGACCATAGAGGACTGGAGTAAGGTAATCTTCTCTGATGAGTCTGATTTTCAGCTTTGCCCAACATCTGGTCGTCTAATGGTTAGACAGAGACCTGGAGAGGCGTACAAGCCACAGTGTCTTGTACTCACTGTGAAATTTGGTGGAGGATCGGTGATGATCTGGGGATGCTTCGGCAAGGCTGGAATTGGTCAGATTAATCTTAGCGGATGACGTATGAATCAATCCGCGTACAAGGTTATCCTGGAAAAACAGTTGATTCCTTCTACTCAGGCAATGTTCCCCAACTCTGAGGACTGGTATTTCCAGCAGGACAATGCACCATGCCACACAGCTAGATCAATCAATGTGTGCATGAAGGACCACCACATCAAATCCCTGTCATGGTCAGCCCAATCTCCAGACCTGAACCTCATTGAAGGAAGATGGATAGTCACAAGCCATCAAACAAAGTACTGCTTAAATTTTTGTACCAGGAATGACATAAGGTCACCCAAAAGCAGTGTGAAAGACTGGTGGAAAGCAGCCAAGACGCATGGAAGCTGCGATTAAAAATCATGGTTATTCCACAAAATATTGATTTCTGAACTCTTCCTGAGTTAAAAGTATGTAAAGATAAAAAAACAGAAAATCCCATTGTAGGATTTTTAAATAATTAATTTGCATTCTATTGCATGAAATATTTAAAAAATGGGAGAAGGAGGTGATTTTATTTTTTGAATTTTTTACATCTTTTTTTTAAGTAGAATGAAAAATAGAATCCAGTCATCCTCCTGGTTGTCAGAGGGTGGCACGCTCCTGATAATTCGGGGTGGCGGCTTGACTGAGCTTCTGTTCCTGCAAATCTGGGGACTTCGGAACTTTTGGAAGTTATTTATAAGTGGAAAAAAAAGTCCGGGGCCTCATACATGCAAAGCATACGCTCTACCACTGAGCTACATCCCCCATATAGGTGCCTCAGCCCCATGCCTAAGCCATAGATGCATCTACTGCATGTAAATGACCATTGCACAAAGAAATGGGAGCAGCACTTACAGGCTTTTTGCTGTCCAGCTTGTAAGTGCTGCTCTGATCCTGTGATTTTCCAGTGCTGCAGAGTCAAAACTGCCTCTGTCTGCAGCATTATAAAGAGCTGGGAAAAGAATTGTCAGGAGTGCACCACCCCCTGACAACCAGGAGGCCGAGGAGCAGTGTGCTCCTGAAGATCGGATCTTGGGACAAATCCTTTAACCTCTTTACCCTAAAGGGTGGTTTGCACGTTCATGACCAGGCCAATATTTACAATTCAGACCACTGTCCCTTTACGAGGTAATAACTCTGGAACGCTTCCATCGATCCCGGTGATTCTGACATTATTTTCTCATGACATATTGTACTTCATGTTAGTGGTAAATTGTCATTCATATAAAAAAACAGAAATTTGGTGAAAATTTTGAAAATTTCGCAATTTTCCAACTTTGAATTTTTATGCCCTTAAATCACAGAGATATGGCACACAAAACACTTAATAAGTTAAATTTCCCACATGTTTACTTTACATCAGCACAATTTTGGAACCAAAATTTTTTTTTTTAGTTAGGAAGTTATAAGGGTTAAAAGTTCACCAGCGATTTCTCGTTTTTGCAACACCATTATATTTTTAGGGACCACATCACATTTGAAGTCACTTTAAGGGGTATATATGATATAAAATACCCAAAAGTGACACCATTCTAAAAACTGCACCCCTCAAGGTGCTCAAAACCACATTCAAGAAGTTTATTAACCCTTCAGGTGCTTCACAGGAATTTTTTGAATGTTTAAAATAAATGAACATTTAACTTTTTTTCACAAAAAAATTACTTCAGGTCCAATTTTTTTTATTTTACCAAGGGTAACAGGAGAAATTGGACTGCAAAAGTTATTGTGCAATTTGTCCTGAGTACGCTGATACCTGATATGTGGGGGAAAACAATGTTTCGGCACATGGCAGAGCTAAGAAGGGAAGGAGCGCCGTTTGACTTTTTCAATGCAAAATTGGCTGGAATTCAGATCGGACACCATTGATGTACCTGATGTACCTAAACAATGGAAACCCCCCACCAGTGACCCCATTTTGGAAACTAGACCCCTCAAGGAACTTATCTAGATATGTGGTGAGAAGTTTGAACCCCCAAGGGCTTCACAGAAGTTTATAACGTACATGTCATGTTTGGAGAGCCCCTGATGTGCCCAAACAGTGGAAAGCCCCCACAAATGACACCATTTTGGAAACTAGACCCCTCAAGGAACTTATCTAGATATGTGGTGAGAACTTTGAACCCCCAAGGGTAACAGGACCCCAAAAGTTATTGTGCAATTTGTCTTGCATATGCTGATACCCCACATGTGGGGGTAAACCACTATTTGGGCGCATGGCAGAGCTCGGAAGGGAAGAAGCGCCATTTGACTTTTTTGGCTGAAATTGGGATCGGACTCCATGCCGCGTTTGGAGAGCCCCTGATGTGCCTAAACAGTGGAAACCCTGCACAAATGACATCATTTTGGAAACTAGACCCCACAAGGAACTTATCTAGATGTGTGGTGAGCACTTTGAACCCCCAAGGGCTTCACAGAAGTTTATAACGCCCGGACGTAAAAATAAAAAAATCATATTTTTTTCCACAAAAATGATATGTTTGCCCCCAATTTTTTATTTTCCTATGGGTAACAGGAGAAATTGGACCCCAAAAGTTGTTTTTCAATTTGCCCTGAGTAAGCTGATACCCCATATGTGGGGGTAAAACACTGTTTGGGCGCATGGTAGAGCTTGGAAGGAGCACCATTTGACTTTTTCAACGCAGAACGCTGGAATTGAGATCAGACGCCATGTTGCATTTGGAGAGCACCTGATATGCCCAAACAGTGGAAACCCCCCCAATTATAACTCCAACCCTAACCCCAACACCCCCTAACCCTAATCTCAGCCCTAAGCCAAGCCCTAACCCTAACCCTAACCCTAGCCCTAACGGGAAAATGGAAATAAATACATTTTTTTAATTTTATTATTTTTCCCTAACTAAGGGGGTGGTAACGGGGGGTTTGATTTACTATTTATGGTGGTTTTTATATTTGGCAGCTGTCACACGCTAAAAGACGCTTTTTATTGTAAAAATAGTTTTTGCATCACCACATTTTGAGAGGTATAATTTTTCCATATTTTGACCCACTGAGTCATGTGAGGTCTTATTTTTTGTGGGACGAGTTGACGTTTTTATTGGTACCATTTTTGGGTATGTGACTTTTTTTATCGCTTTTTATTCCGATTTTTGGGATGCAGAATGAACAAAAACCAGCGTTTCATGAATTTCTTTTGGGGGGGTGCGTTTACACCGTTCCGTGTGCGGTAAAATTGATAAAGCGGTTTTATTCTTCGGGTCAGTACAGTTACAGCGATACCTCACTTTTGTCGTTTTTTATGTTTTGGCGCTTTTATGCAATAAAAACAATTTTATGCAAAAAACAATTATTTTTGCATCGCTTTATTCTGCGAGCTATTATAACTTTTTTATTTTTTCGCTGATGACGCTGTATGGCGGCTCGTTTTTTGCGGGACAAGATGATGTTTTCAGCGGTACCATGGTTATTTATATCCGTCTTTTTAATTGCGCATTTTGCACATTTTGTTCGGCGGTATGATAATAAAGCCTTGTTTTTTGCTTCGTTTTTTATTTTTATTTTTTAAGGGGTTAACTAGTGGGACAGTTTTATAGGGCGGGTCGTTATGGAAGCAGCGATACTAAATATGTGTACTTTTATTGTTTTTTTTTGTTTCCAAAAAATGAATTTATTAGGGAATATTTTTTTTTTTTTATTTATTTGGCGATTTTTTTATAAATTATTTTTACACTTTTTTTTTTTTTTACTTTATTACATTGTCCCAGGGGGGACATCACTGTCACACTGTCACATCACAGATCGCTGTGACAGATCAGCGATCTGACATTGGCGCTGCACCAGGCTCTCTGCAGGCACTGAGGAAGCTGCCTCCCTGCAGGCCCCCGAAGGTCCCACGGCCATATTGAATCCGGGGACCTGCAAGGAAGGAGGACCTGCAGCAGCGCTGCACATCGCGCTGCTCTGGGGGTTTCAGGGAAGCACGGGGGGAGCCCCCTCCCTGACGATGCTTCAATAAACCCCCGTACACTGCAATCATGTTTGATCGCAGTGTGCCAGGGTTTAACATGCAGGGGCGGTCCGTGACCACCCCTGACACATAGTGCCAGGTGTTAGCTGTGATAATCAGCTGACACCTGGCCGTGATCAGCGGCGCCCCCCCCGGAGCGCCGTTGATCGCATTGACGTACTATCCTATCCTCGGTCATAGGGGTCCTGGTACCGTGCACGGTCTGATGTCAGAAAGGGGTTAAGCTATTGTTCTTTTTTCCTGCATTTACCATGTGGGATAGATCACATAATTTTTCAATATTTTGGGCTTTTATGGAAAAGGTAAACCTTATCGATGAATTCTTTCGATTTTCTTATACTTAAAGGGATTTGTTCCCACTGTACATTGCTGTAGAGCGCCCCGATGGTGACCGATACAAGAAGAAAGGTTACTTACCTACGGGATCAGGAGAGATGTCGCCTTTCAGCCGCCGCTGATTGTCTGCAGCCCATCAGGGGACATAAGCACCGCCACGAGACCGTCAGGGGGCGCAGCGCTCAGAGATGTTCCCATCCGGGAGGTGTTGTACACTTTCTTCCTAATTGATTGAGATAATCGAAGAGTGTCGTCCATTAATGAACAATCCCTTTAAAAATATGGGAAAAAGAGAATTGTATTTTTAAAAATTTGCTTAAAAAAGATGCAAAAATGGCAAAAATAGAATCCTCTCCTCTTCCCATATTGTACATATAACCAAATAATAAAGAATTAAAGTTGTTTTGCTTCGTCCCTAATAGTCCGGACTGTTGGAATATGATGTCATTTATGCTGCAGAATTATGAAAAAAGAAAAACGAATTGTGAGAAGATCTATGATGGTAGATTCAGAGTCAGATTCTCGTCATGGATCGTTCTCAGAATTGAGATCACACATCAGACAGTGTGTGCAGGGGATGTAGCTCAGTGGTAGAGCGCATGCTTTGCATGTGTGAGGCCCCGGGTTCAATCCCCGGTATCTCCACATTTTTGTGACAAATAACAAGAAAACTTCCAAAATATTCAGAAATCTGATAAATGTGCGGAAATTCACCAGTCTGGATGTAACACGAAGCCCGGAATCAGCGCTAAATATCAGACAGATTTGCTTTTGTTGAGGATTCTATGCATAATAACTGTCGGACCCCAGGGGGCGCTGTAACCAGCACTATACATGTACAGACCGACATCGCTAGAGACTACAGAGGAGCAGATTGTGTTTGCAGACCCCTGATCCAGTTATTCTGAGGCTGTGAAATTATAGCCTCCCGAACCTCCCCCTACCTGCCGCTGCTCCCCGATTTGTAGGCTCCGCACAACGTTTCGAAAGATGCATATCTAATGCTGGCAGGTGGAAGGAGGTTCGCATAGTAGCAGTATTATGCAGGCACTGAATGGTAGCCTTATGTGTGCACTGTATGGTAGTATTATGTGGGATCAGTGATGTGGATTTTTTGATTGATATAGATATATATCTCTGTGCATGCTGTGGCCTGTCCTAATTAGACAGAGTCTTATTGAGCGCTCAAAGGAAAAGAGGAAGCTACACTTAGTTAGCAACAACTCATTCCAGCAGAACTCTGGAAACTTTATTGAATATACTTGGTTTTATCAGCTGTACAGAAAGGAGTGGTTACTCATTAACATAAGGCTGAACTTCTTATCAAATTGGTCAGTTTAAATACATGAGCATATATGGGTGTCCGACCTGGGGTTACTTAGACACCATGTGATTTACTGTCCGGAGTCTTGCACTCGTCAGCAAGTCTCCAATATCGGCTGGACCATCTGGCCTTACTTCCTCATTCCCTATGTCTGCTAGATATTTCTCAAGTCAGAAGACAATGCTATCATGAGATGACTGGGTAGCAGGTCAACTTCCACCAACTAGTTATAAGGTTCAAACTGTGAATATGTATTTGTATGCATATGGCTATATAAGAATACATGAATATATGGAGTATATAGCAGTATGTAGCCTATAGCAGGCAATTGAGATCTATATGAAATACATATACATATATATTTCCATAATGGTAGTATTATGTGTGCACTGTATAGTAATATTATGTGGGAACAGTATGGTAGTATTATGTGTGCGCTGTACGGTAGTATTATGTGTGCGCTGTATGGTAGTATTATGGGGCTGGGTGCTGTATGTAGTATTATTTGTGCGCTTTGTGCTAGCTTTATGTGGGCTCTGTATGGTAGAATTATGTGGGTGCTGTAGGGTAGTATTATTTGGGCAATGTAGGGTAGTATTATGTGGGATTTCTATGGTAGTATTATAAGTGCTCTGTATGATAGTATCATGTGGGCTTATTTTATTTTATTTTTTTTTAATTTGCTTAAAAAAAGATGCAAAAATGGCAAAAATAGAATCCTCTCCTCTTCCCATATTGTACATATAACCAAATAATAAAGAATTAAAGTAGTTTTGCTTCGTCCCTAATAGTCCAGACTGTTGGAATATGATGTCATTTATGCTGCAGAATTATGAAAAAAGAAAAACGAATTGTGAGAAGATCTATGATGGTAGATTCAGTCAGATTCTCGTCATGGATCGTTCTCAGAATTGAGATCACACATCAGACAGTGTGTGCAGGGGATGTAGCTCAGTGGTAGAGCGCATGCTTTGCATGTATGAGGCCCCGGGTTCAATCCCCGGCATCTCCAGCTTTTGTGTCACATAACAAGAGAACTTCCAAAATATTCCGAAATCTGATAAATGTGCGGAAATTCACCAGTCTTCTGTCTGGATGTAACACGAAGACCTGACTCAGCGCTAAATATCAGACAGATTTGCTTTTGTTGAGGATTCTATGTAGAATAACTGTCGGACACCAGGGGGCGCTGTAACCAGCACTATACATGTACAGACCGACATCGCTAGAGACTACAGAGGAGCAGATTGTGTTTGCAGACCCCTGGTCCAGTTACTCTGAGGCTGTGAAATGATAGCCCCCCAAACCACCCCCTACCTGCCGCTGCTCCCAGATTTGTAGGCTCCGCACGTTTCCAAAGATGCATATGTAATGCTGGCAGGTGGAAGGAGGTTCGCATAGTATCTGTATTATGCAGGCACTGAATGGTAGTATTATGTGGGCTCTGTATGGTAGTATAATGTGTGCTCTGTATGGTAGTATTATGGAGCTGGGTGCTGTATGTAGTATTATTTGAGCGCTTTATGCTAGTTTTATGTGGGCTCTGTATGGTTGTATTATGTGGACTCTGTATGGTAGTATTATGCGGGCTCTGTATGGTAGTATTATGTGGGCTCTGTATGGTAATATTATGTGGGTGCTGTATGGTAGTATTATGTGGGCTCTGTATGGTAATATTATGTGGGTGCTGTATGGTATTATTATGTGGGCTCTGTATGGTAGTATTATGTGTGCTCTGTATGGTAGTATTATGGAGCTGGGTGCTGTATGTAGTATTATTTGAGCGCTTTATGCTAGTTTTATGTGGGCTCTGTATGGTTGTATTATGTGGGCTCTGTATGGTAGTATTATGTGGGCTCTGTATGGTAATATTATGTGGGTATTGTATGGTAGTATTATGTGGGTGCTGTATGGTAGTATTATGTGGGCTCTGTATGGTAATATTATGTGGGTGCTGTATGGTAGTATTATGTGGGCTCTGTATGGTAATATTATGAGGGCTCTGTATGGTAATATTATGTGAGTGCTGTAAGGTAATATTATGTGGGCTCTATATAGTAGTGTTATCTGTGCTCTGTATGGTAGTATGGGGCTGGGTGCGGTATGTAGTATTATTTGTGCGCTTTATGCTAGTATTATGTGGGCTCTGTATGGTTGTATTATGTGGGCACTGTATGGTTGTATTATGTGGGCTCTGTATGTTAATATTATGGGGGCTCTGTATGGTAGTATTATGTTTTCTCTGTATGGTTTTATTATGTGAGCTCTGTATAGTAATATTATGTGTGCGCTGAATGGTAGTATTATGTGGGCTCTGTATGGTAATATTATGGGGGCTGTGTATAGTTGTATTATGTGGGCTCTGTATGGTAATATTATGTGGGCTCTGTATGGTTGTATTATGTGGGCTCTGTATGGTAATATTACGTGGGCCCTATTTGGTAGTATTATGCTAGCACTTTGTAGCAGTATTTGTTATGAACTGAACTTAACCCATTATATTGTGGACATTTATAAACAGTCCTACCTATAATTGCTCCAACACCACAGTGCTATACCATACTGTCTGTATAAGGCTATGTGCACACGGTGCGGATCCTCCTGCAGATTTTTCCGTGCGGATTTTACTAAATCCTCAGTTTAATGACCTGGATTTTTCCTGCGGATTTCTTCCTTTTTTTGCGGTTTTACTGCCGTTTTTATGCGGTTTTACACTGCGGTTTTCCACCTGTGGATTTGTAGAATGGAGCAGGTGGAAAACTGCAGCAAAACCGCACAAAAGAAGTGACATGCTGCTTTTTTTTTCCGCACAAAAACCGGGCGGAAAAATCCGCAGCATGTGCACAGCGTTTTTTTTTACATAGGCTATAATGGTACTGTACATCACCTGCAGTACTGCAGCGGCGAATCCGCAGTAGGAACCGCACCGTGTGCACAGACCCTAATGTTTCCACTCCAGGACCTGTCTCCTATAAAACTTATATTTTAAGATTCATCAGTTTTTGACCCACATTCTTTTGCTGTTGTAGTTTATAAGCCTGTAGCTTCCAGCTCCACCATTTTTTGAAAGGGAGTGCAGCTATCTTGGAGTTGGTGAAGCTGAGCGCATTTGAAAAATTCATCATAATTTAGAGCACAAAAGTCATTACTGCTTCAGCCAATCAGTGAGCTCAGCGGCTCGTGCTGTCTACCCAGGTAGCGCTCATGCAGTTGTAGGGGATGTACCTCAGTGGTAGAGCGCATGCTTTGCATGTATGATCCCCTGGGTTCAATCCCTGGCATAAAGAACCTTATAACATCTAAATTCAGAAATCTGAAAAAATGTGAGTAAAATTCCCTGGTCATCTATTTGGATGTAGCACAAGGATCAGACTCACTACAAAGTATCAGAACAACTAACTTTTAAGAATTTGATGTCAATTGTGTGTCAGACACTAGGGGGCGGTGTAATCAGCACATAGCGGATGAAAAATTATATACTTTCAAAGTATAAAAATGATTTTGTGATTTTTTTTTCTCTAACACTCGAAAAAAAAAGTTTTTCACAATTCTCACAGGGATAAACATGCGATCCTGTGATTGCACTGATAATGCACAGTACTACTTATGTACTGCTGTGCACTAACCTGTCAGTGTTTAGCTGCAGCCTATCGGGGATCTGATAGAATAATGTATAGGGCAAGAACAGAGGTCAAAGTTAGGACTTTGGTTACCGTAAGAATCCAAGCGGGGGGGTGCTGACAGAGGGAGCGACCTTCAGCTGTCGAGCTCCTTAGATACCTCAATCACTATTGATAACAGCATCTGAGGAGTTAAAGTGCTGGGATCGGAGATAGGTCTGGTCCCAGCACACACAGAAGGAGATCACCAGTGTATAACCACTGACTCTTGCTGCAGATGGTCACAACTTTTGTGCCCGTGCCATCCCCCCAAAAATAAGATTTTTGAAAAAGAAGGATTCCCGGTGCACAAACTGAGCGTAAAATATGACCGTGCCATTATTAGCCTACAGGCTGCTTATATTAGTTGGATCTGGAGTTCTCTTTGCCTATTTATCATGACATGAGATCTCAATAAAAGATTCACTAAATCATAAAATTCTCTCTGCGTTCAGCCACCACTAGAGGGAGCTCCTAGCAAGTGATAACAGCTCCCACTGAACCCTGTGATAAATCAGTGAGCTCCCTCTAGTGGTGAGAGAATTGTGCAAAAGTGCTCAGAGAGGGGTTTCTGGGAATTAAAATTATTCCAAAAATCTCCTAATCAGAAATTTTTTTGTATGTTTTAAAATGTAGAAGGAAATCTGGATGAAGTGCCGCTGTGTTATGCAGATTAACACCCACCTGTCATGGTCGGAGATCTACCAATAAGATGCTACAGTCAGTAGGGATTGCAGCATTTTGGTGTTACAGAGTTGGGGTCCTCTTTCGTCCCACTGAACCCACAGCAGAGCAATTGTGGGGTGCTGAGCAGCTGTTAAGGAAGCTGCAGGTCTTATAAAGTCCACAAGAGGGCCTAAAATCTCTTCACACTGATTTGTAAAGACTTTTATCAATGGCAGCTGTTATAACCTGATATCACAAAACATCTGTTAGATTCACAGAACTCTTGCCTATAGTAGTATTTAAAAAATTAAAATGACAAAGGGAAAGTTAGGAGGTGTCAGGGTAATCAATATGATAAAATATAAAATGGAAAATTGTGGAGTGAATAAAAGATAATAACCCTGCGACCAAGAAGCCGGACTGAAGTAGTGACCCCATAATTTTTCAATATTTTGGGCTTTTATGGGAAAGGTAAATCTTATTATCGATGAATTCTTTCGATTTTCTTATACTTAAAGGGATTGGTTCCCACTGTACATTGCTGTAGAGCGCCCCGATGGTGCCCGATACAAGAAGAAAGGTAACTTACCTACGGGATCAGGAGAGATGTCGCCTTTCAGCCGCCGCTGATTGTCTGCAGCCCATCAGGGGACATAAGCACCGTCACGAGACTGTCAGGGGGCGCAGCGCTCAGAGATGCTCCCATCCGGGAGATGGGAATTAAAGTAGTTTTGCTTCGTCCCTAATAGTCCAGACTGTTGGAATATGATGTCATTTATGCTGCAGAATTATGAAAAAAGAAAAACGAATTGTGAGAAGCTCTATGATGGTAGATTCAGAGTCAGATTCTCGTCATGGATCGTTCTCAGAATTGAGATCACACATCAGGCAGCTTTTGTGTCAAATAACAAGAAAACTTACAAAATATTCAAAAATCTGATAAATGCCACTGCCACTAGGAATTTTGGGGCACCCTGGAGACTCCGGACAGGCTCCACCCCAGCGTCGCCTCCACCCTCGAACTGTCCACAGTCAAAAGATTGTTTAAGCCGCCGCCACGACAAGGTAGACTTTTGGCCAGGACCTACTCTACTCTAACCTATTAAACATTTGTGAAAATATCCAATACAATTTAGGTATATTTTTATTTATTTTTCAATTTTTAAAATGACCAATAATATCACATACAGGGGACAAATACCAGCGCACCATGACTAGACACCATATTACCACCACTTAGTGACCTATACTACCACATACAAGGAACAAATACCACCGCACCATGACCAGACCACATATTACCACCACAGTGACCGAATAATACCACATACAAGGAACAAATACCCCCGAAGAAGCCAACACGAAATGCGCGTTGGGGCTGCGTTCTTGTGAGTCCCTGACTGAGGCATTATGGGTAAGAGCAGAGTTTACACTATATTTTGGATTGTGGCTCTATACTAATTTACAGTCATATGTTAAAGTTTTTAACTGATGGACTCAGTTATATTTCTGGATTCAAATGAGGTTTATTGTACTAACAGAAAATGTGCAATCTGCATTTAAACAAAATTTGACCGGTGCAAAAGTATGGACACTCTTATCATTTTCTTGATTTGAACACTCCTAACTACTTTTTACTGACTTCCTGAAGCAGTAAATTAGTTTTTTAACCTCATTGAGCTTTGAACTTCATAGCCAGGTGTATCAAATCATGAGAAAAGATATTTAAGGTGGCCACTTGCAAGTAGTTCTCCTATTTGATTCTCCTATGAAGAGTGGCATCATGGGCTCCTCAAAACAACTCTCAAATGATCTGAAAACAAAGATTATTCAACATAGCTTTTCATGGGAAGGATACAAAAAGTTGTCTCAGAGATTTAACCTGTCAGTTTCCACTGTGAGGAACATAATAAGGAAATGGAAGAACACAGGTACAGTTCTTTTTAAGCCCAGAAGTGGCAGGCCAAGAAAAATATCAGAAAGGCAGAGAAGAAGAATGGTGAGAACAGTCAAGGACAATCCACAGACCACCTCCAAAGACCTGCAGCATCATCTTGCTGCAGATGGTGTCACTGTGCATCGGTCAACAATACAGCGCCCTTTCCAAGGAGAAGCTGTATGGGAGAGTGATGTGAAAGAAGCCGTTTCTGCAAGCACGCCACAAACAGAGTCGCCTGAGGTATGCAAAAGCACATTGGGACAAGCCAGTTACATTTTGGAAGAAGGTCCTGTGGACTGATGAAACAAAGATTGAGTTGTTTGGTCATACAAAAAGGCGTTATGCATGGAGGCTAATAAACACAGCATTCCAAGAAAAACACTTGCTACCCACAGTAAAATTTGGTGGAGGTTCCATCATGCTTTGGGGCTGTGTGGCCAATGCCGGAACCGGGAATCTTGTTAAAGTTGAGGGTCGCATGGATTCAACTCAGTATCAACAAATTCTTGACAATAATGTGCAAGAATCAGTGACGAAGTTGAAGTTACGCAGGGGATGGATATTTCAGCAAGACAATGATCCAAAACACCGCTCCAAATCTACTCAGGCATTCATGCAGAGAAACAATTACAGTGTTCTGGAATGGCCATCCCAGTCCCCAGACCTGAATATCATTGAACATCTGTGGGATGATTTGAAGCGGGCTGTCCATGCTCGGTGACCATCAAACTTAACTGAACTAGAATTGTTTTGTAAACAGGAATGGTCACAAATACCTTCATCCAGGATCCAGGAACTCATTAATAGCTACAGAAAGCGACTAGAGGCTGTTATTTTTGCAAAAGGAGGATCTACGAAATATTAATGTCACTTTTATGTTGAGGTGCCCATACTTTTGCACCGGTCAAATTTTGTTTAAATGCAGATTGCACATTTTCTGTTAGTACAATAAACCTCATTTGAATCCAGAAATATAACTGAGTCCATCAGTTATTAGATATATGAAACTGAAATAGCTGTTGCAAAAACCAAAATTGTTATAAAGAAAAAAGGTTAACATTAATAGGGGTGCCCAAACTTTAACATATGACTGTATATGCGGGTTGTCTCTCATGGATACATTAGAGGGTATTTGAACCCTCAATAATGACTTTTTATTATCTGTGACCCAGCCATTGAGCAATAAAAGCACCTTAAAGCATATTGTGGACTCCAACTCTGTGTATTAGTTGTTTCTATGTATATAGAAATACATTGTATACAGCAGTGTATGTCTTTGTGCTTGCATTCTGAATGTGTGACCACCGCCTCACTTTACATAAAATTCTCATAGAGAATCTGATAACTTTAATAACAGTTGACTCCAGTCTTTGCGTTAGGCTGTGTTCACACGTTTTTGGTTTTTTTCTCGGATTTCTCAAAATATCCGCTCGAAGAACGCCTAAAAGAAGCTTCCCATTCATTTTAATGCATTTTGCACTTTTTGTGCATATTGATGCGGTCTTTTCTGCTCATTAATTTGAACTTGGGGGCCGCATTCCTTGAAGGACAAAGTTACATTTTTAGTGATACCGTTTTTTATTCTATACACCTTTTGAACATTTTTGCTGTGTTTTTTTAAAAAATGTTTAGAGCTTGGATGTGGCGATAACTACAATATGAGTGCACATTTGTTATGTCCCCTTATTGTAGTTATGTCCCCATACAGTTCCCCATATTGTAGATATGTCCCCATACAGGTCCCCATATTGTAGTCATGTCTCTATATCCAGGTCCTCATATTGTAGTCATGTCCCCATATTGTTGTCATGTCCCCATCCAGGTCCCCATATTGTAGTCATGTCTCCATATCCAGGTTCTCATATT
Source organism: Dendrobates tinctorius (assembly GCF_039654945.1). Lineage (NCBI taxonomy): Eukaryota > Metazoa > Chordata > Amphibia > Anura > Dendrobatidae > Dendrobates > Dendrobates tinctorius. The sequence goes on from NW_027361689.1 coordinate 34,895,268, forward strand.
GAAACAAGGGAGGGTGAACCAAAGAAATACAATCATAAGGTCCATAGGTACTGAAAAAATAAAATAACCTTATTGATCAAATTTCACAGACAAAGGTGGACAGGATAACAGGTGGGCAGATAAACAACCATGCACTGTGGAGGGCAGATGCGACCAGCAATGTAATACAGTTAGAGGTCAAAAACATAGACCACATTGGTATCAAATCCACTGTGGATCACGTAAAATAGTACATACTCTACATAGCCAAAAATTAGAAAGATAATTGAGTTAGATATCAATAAAGCACACAGGATAAGTGTGTATTCAACATATTTATACAGCTGACCAAAAATATAGAGTGTACTGGCCAATGTTACCTATTAATAGTACCTGGCAGAGAGTAGCAGTGGAAATAGCTGGTCAGTCTTTACACCCCGACGCACGTTTCGGATAAAAGACCTTCCTCAGGGAGCATGGAAGTGTCACCGATATGTGGGTTTAAAAAGGCAGAGGCCCGGAAGTCAATTAAGGCTGGAAGCCAGCAATTGTTGACGCGTCGTCACCCAGCAGCCAAACCAGAAACACATGAGGCCCCACGTGATCTGGCACCGGGTGCATCGCAGGCACAGAAGCAGATAGGGGATGGCGGCAGTAAGGAGGTGCACGCGCACTAGTATGCAACAGATGGAGGACCATATAAAGTACTGGCAAAACCGGCGTACATATAAAAAAAAAGAATATACATATCAGCAGCAAACTAGTGCATAAATATATATAAGGGCTGTCAATCAGCCATCAGAATTCACAGTACCACAAAAAGTTAATATAATAATACAAAATGATATAAATGCAAAAATTAATAAAGCACAAGGCTGCCAATCAGCCATCAGATGTTTAGATCCAAACATGATAGAAATTTATATAGGAAGCAACAATACATAATATCAAATACAATTACAGACGGGAGAGATTCTGCTAAATCACCATATACAGTTAATATTTGGTTAGATAAATCCTAATTAAAATGTACAATGCAATGGATGAACCACGAAGGAAAAAGACAAAAATATTATAGCAGCTATTACTGGTTATATTGAATATATAGACGTCCATACTTGTATATAACATATAAGCACTTGCAGATGATATCAGGATGGATATTGTATATAGAATATAAGGAAAGGACACAAAAATGCCTCGATACACAATAAATATTCTATATTCAAGCATTAACCGAAAATCAGTGTATACAGTGCAGTCAGTCAACCCCCAAACATGCTACAGTATATATTATTATATTATCATGAAAAAAATTTGTAAAAAAGTTTTTTTACATTTTTACGGAGGCGACCTGAATACACAATATCCACCCAAAGAGTTATTAGATACCTCATCAAAATTGTCAATATACAAGGACAGAAGAAGACCATATATATATATACAGCTCTGGCAGAAATTAGGAGACCACTGCACAGTGTAATAGAAATCAGCTTCTCTACATGTCTGACAGCCATTCCATTCCAGTGTCAGTTGAATTACAACCAGAGTCCACCTCATTCTACTTAATGTGCTTCTGATTAGGTGATCATCGGAACCAAATCTTATTTAACGAAGGAAAGTATAAAAGACCTGCTGTGGTGGTCACAATCCTCTTGCAATAGGACAAGCTGGATGGCAAAACAATTGCTAGTAATATCCCAAAGGTAATAGGAATTAAAAAATAACATAACCATGTGAAAGGAGTTGAAAAGTCTTCAGTGAGGAAAAGAAGGGCTCAATTCTGGCTTTACTAACAGAGGGATACAGAGAGCGTCATGTTGTCTTAAAATTTCTAAGACAGCAGTCCATTACAACAAGGTCAAGCAGCAGACATTGGGGACAACAAAGCTACAGACCGGCAGAGGGTGAAAACGACTCCTCACTGACTGGGATGACCGTCATCTTATTCGAATATCACTTGGCAACTGCAGGATGACATCAAGTGACCTACAAAAGGAATGGCAAATGTCAGCTGGGGTGAAGTGCACTGCAAGAACAGTTCGTAACAGGCTCCTAGAGGCAGGGCTCAAGTCATGTAAAGGTAGAAAAAAACCTTTCATCAATGAGAAGCAAAGGAGAGCCAGGCTGAAGTTTGCCAAAGACCATAAGGATTGGACCATAGAGGACTGGAGTAAGGTAATCTTCTCTGATGAGTCTGATTTTCAGGTTTGCCCAACATCTGGTCGTCTAATGGTTAGACAGAGACCTGGAGAGGCATACAAGCCACAGTGTCTTGTACTCACTGTGAAATTTGGTGGAGGATCGGTGATGATCTGGGGATGCTTCGGCAAGGCTGGAATTGGGCAGATTAATCTTAGCGGATGACGTATGAATCAATCCGCATACAAGGTTATCCTGGAAAAACAGTTGATTCCTTCTACTCAGGCAATGTTCCCCAACTCTGAGGACTGGTATTTCCAGCAGGACAATGCACCATGCCACACAACTAGATCAATCAATGTGTGGATGAAGGACCACCACATCAAATCCCTGTCATGGTCAGCCCAATCTCCAGACCTGAACCTCATTGAAGGAAGATGGATAGTCACAAGCCATCAAATAAAGTACTGCTTAAATTTTTATACCAGGAATGACATAAGGTCACCCAAAAGCAGTGTGAAAGACTGGTGGAAAGCAGCCAAGACGCATGAAAGCTGCGATTAAAAATCATGGTTATTCCACAAAATATTGATTTCTGAACTCTTCCTGAGTTAAAAGTATGTAAAGATAAAAAAACAGAAAATCCCATTGTAGGATTTTTAAATAATTAATTTGCATTCTATTGCATGAAATATTTAAAAAATGGGAGAAGGAGGTGATTTTATTTTTTGCATTTTTTACATCTTTTTTTTTAAGTAGAATGAAAAATAGAATCCAGTCATCCTCCTGGTTGTCAGAGGGTGGCACGCTCCTGATAATTCGGGGTGGCGGCTTGACTTAGCTTCTGTTCCTGCAAATCTGGGGACTTCGGAAGTTTTGGAAGTTATTTATAAGTGGAAAAAAAAAGTCCGGGGCCTCATACATGCAAAGCATACGCTCTACCACTGAGCTACATCCCCCATATAGGTGCCTCAGCCCCATGCCTAAGCCATAGATGCATCTACTGCATGTAAAGGACCATTGCACAAAGAAATGGGAGCAGCACTTACAGGCTTTTTGCTGTCCAGCTTGTAAGTGCTGCTCTGATCCTGTGATTTTCCAGTGCTGCAGAGTCAAAACTGCCTCTGTCTGCAGCATTATAAAGAGCTGGGAAAAGAATTGTCAGGAGTGCACCACCCCCTGACAACCAGGAGGCCGAGGAGCGGTGTGCTCCTGAAGATCGGATCTTGGGACAAATCCTTTAACCCCTTTACCCTAAAGGGTGGTTTGCATGTTCATGACCAGGCCAATATTTACAATTCAGACCACTGTCCCTTTACGAGGTAATAACTCTGGAACGCTTCCATCGATCCCAGTGATTCTGACATTATTTTCTCATGACATATTGTACTTCATGTTAGTGGTAAAATGTCATTCATATAAAAAAACAGAAATTTGGTGAAAATTTCGCAATTTTCCAACTTTGAATTTTTATGCCCTTAAATCACAGAGATATGGCACACAAAACACTTAATAAATCACATTTCCTACATGTTTACTTTACATCAGCACAATTTTGGAACCAAAATTTTTTTTTAGTTAGGAAGTTATAAGGGTTAAAAGTTGACCAGCGATTTCTCGTTTTTGCAACACCATTATATTTTTAGGGACCACATCACATTTGAAGTCACTTTAAGGGGTATATATGATATAAAATACCAAAAATTGACACCATTCTAAAAACTGCACCCCTCAAGGTGCTCAAAACCAGATTCAAGAAGTTTATTAACCCTTCATGTGCTTCACAGGAATTTTTTGAATGTTTAAAATAAATGAACATTTAACTTTTTTTCACAAAAAAATTACTTCAGGTCCAATTTTTTTTATTTTACCAAGGGTAACAGGAGAAATTGGACTGCAAAAGTTATTGTGCAATTTGTTCTGAGTACGCTGATACCTGATATGTGGGGGAAAACAATGTTTCGGCACATGGCAGAGCTCAGAAGGGAAGGAGCGCCGTTTGACTTTTTCAATGCAAAATTGGCTGGAATTCAGATCGGACGCCATGTCATGTTTGGAGAGCCCCTGATGTGCCCAAACAGTGGAAAGCCCCCACAAATGACACCATTTGGAAACTAGACCCCTCAAGGAACTTATCTAGATGTGTGGTGAGCACTTTGAACCCCCAAGGGCTTCACAGAAGTTTATAACGCCCGGACGTAAAAATAAAAAAATCATATTTTTTTCCACAAAAATGATATGTTTGCCCCCAATTTTTTATTTTCCTATGGGTAACAGGAGAAATTGGACCCCAAAAGTTGTTTTTCAATTTGCCCTGAGTAAGCTGATACCCTATATGTGGGGGTAAAACACTGTTTGGGCGCATGGTAGAGCTTGGAAGGAGCACCATTTGACTTTTTCAACGCAGAACGCTGGAATTGAGATCAGGCGCCATGTTGCATTTGGAGAGCACCTGATATGCCCAAACAGTGGAAACCCCCCAATTATAACTCCAACCCCAACACCCCCTAACCCTAATCTCAGCCCTAACCCTAGCCCTAGCCCTAACCCTAGCCCTAACGGGAAAATGGAAATAAATACATTTTTTTAATTTTATTATTTTTCCCTAACTAAGGGGGTGATAACGGGGGTTTGATTTACTATTTATGGCGGTTTTTATATTTGGCAGCTGTCACACGCTAAAAGACGCTTTTTATTGTATAAATAGTTTTTGCATCACCACATATTGAGAGCTGTAATTTTTCCGTATTTTGACCCACCGAGTTATGTGAGGTCTTATTTTTTGTGGGACGAGTTGACGTTTTATTGGTACCATTTTTGGGCATGTGACTTTTTTATCGCTTTTTATTCCGATTTTTGGGACGCAGAATGAACAAAAACCAGCGTTTCATGAATTTCTTTTGGGGGGGTGCGTTTACACCGTTCCGTGTGTTGTAAAATTGATAAAGCGGTTTTATTCTTCGGGTCAGTACAGTTACAGCGATACCTCATTTTTGTCGTTTTATATGTTTTGGCGCTTTTATGCAATAAAAACAATTTTATGCAAAAAACAATTATTTTTGCATTGCTTTATTCTGCGAGCTATTATAACTTTTTTATTTTTTCGCTGATGACGCTGTATGGCGGCTCGTTTTTTGCGGGACAAGATGATGTTTTCAGCGGTACCATGGTTATTTATATCCGTCTTTTTAATTGCGCATTTTGCACATTTTGTTCGGCGGTATGATAATAAAGCCTTGTTTTTTGCTTCGTTTTTTTATTTTTATTTTTTAAGGGGTTCGCTAAAGGGGTTAACTAGTGGGACAGTTTTATAGGGCGGGTCGTTATGGAAGCGGCGATACTAAATATGTGTACTTTTATTGGTTTTTTTTTGTTTCCAAAAAATGAATTTATTAGGGAATATTTTTTTTTTTTAATTTATTTGGCGATTTTTTTATAAATTATTTTTACACTTTTTTTTTTTTTTTTTACTTTATTACATTGTCCCAGGGGGGACATCACTGTCACACTGTCACATCACAGATCGCTGTGACAGATCAGCAATCTGACATTGACGCTGCACCAGGCTTCCTCGTGCCTGCTCTCTGCAGGTACTGAGGAAGCTGCCTCCCTGCAGGCCCCCAAAGGTCCCACGGCCATATTGGATCCGGGGACCTGCAAGGAAGGAGGCCCCGCAGCAGCGCTGCACATCGCTGCTCTGGGGGTTTCAGGGAAGCACGGGGGGAGCCCCCTCCCTGACGATGCTTCTCTAAACCCCCGTACACTGCGATCATGTTTGATCGCAGTGTGCCAGGGGTTAACATGCAGGGGGCGGTCCGTGACCACCCCTGACACATAGTGCCAGGTGTCAGCTGTGATAATCAGCTGACACCTGGCCGTGATCAGCGGCGCCCCCCCGGAGCGCCGTTGATCGCATTGACGTACTATCCTATCCTCGGTCATAGGGGTCCTGGTACCGTGCACGGTCTGATGTCAGAAAGGGATTAAGCTATTGTTCTTTTTTCCTGCATTTACCATGTGGGATAGATCACATAATTTTTCAATATTTTGGGCTTTTATGGAAAAGGTAAACCTTATCGATGAATTCTTTCGATTTTCTTATACTTAAAGGGATTTGTTCCCACTGTACATTGCTGTAGAGCGCCCCGATGGTGACCGATACAAGAAGAAAGGTTACTTACCTACGGGATCAGGAGAGATGTCGCCTTTCAGCCGCCGCTGATTGTCTGCAGCCCATCAGGGGACATAAGCACCGCCACGAGACCGTCAGGGGGCGCAGCGCTCAGAGATGTTCCCATCCGGGAGGTGTTGTACACTTTCTTCCTAATTGATTGAGATAATCGAAGAGTGTCGTCCATTAGTGAACAATCCATTTAAAAATATGGGAAAAAGAGAATTGTATTTTTAAAAATTTGCTTAAAAAAAGAAGCAAAAATGGCAAAAATAGAATCCTCTCCTCTTCCCATATTGTACATATAACCAAATAATAAAGAATTAAAGTAGTTTTGCTTCGTCCCTAATAGTCCAGACTGTTGGAATATGATGTCATTTATGCTGCAGAATTATGAAAAAAGAAAAACGAATTGTGAGAAGCTCTATGATGGTAGATTCAGAGTCAGATTCTCGTCATGGATCGTTCTCAGAATTGAGATCACACATCAGTAAGTGTGTGCAGGGGATGTAGCTCGGTGGTAGAGCGCATGCTTTGCATGTATGAGGCCTCGGGCTCAATCCCCGGCATCTCTAGCTTTTGTGTCAAATAACAAGAAAACTTACAAAATATTCAAAAATCTGATAAATGCCACTGCCACTAGGAATTTTGGGGCACCCTGGAGACTCCGGACAGGCTCCACCCCAGCGTCGCCTCCACCCTCCAACTGTCCACAGTCAAAAGATTGTTTAAGCCGCTGCCACGACAAGGTAGACTTTTGGCCAGGACCTACTCTACTCTAACCTATTAAACATTTGTGAAAATATCCAATACAATTTAGGTATATTTTTATTTATTTTTTAATTTTTAAAATGACCAATAATATCACATACAGGGGACAAATACCAGCACACCATGATTAGACACCATATTACCACCACTTAGTGACCTATTCTACCACATACAAGGAACAAATACCCCCGAAGAAGCCAACACGAAATGCGCATTGGGGCTGCGTTCTTGTGGGTCCCTGACTGAGGCATTATGGGTAAGAGCAGAGTTTACACTATATTTTGGATTGTGGCTCTATACTAATTTACAGTCATGTGTTAAAGTTTTTAACTGATGGACTCAGTTATATTTCTGGATTCAAATTAGGTTTATTGTACTAACAGAAAATGTGCAATCTGCATTTAAACAAAATTTGACTGGTGCAAAAGTATGGGCACCCTTATCATTTTCTTGATTTGAACACTCCTAACTACTTTTTACTGACTTCCTGAAGCACTAAATTAGTTTTGTAACCTCATTGAGCTTTGCACTTCATAGCCAGGTGTATCAAATTCAAAGTCAGGGCAGCACGGTGGCTCAGTGGGTTCGAATCCCACCAAGGACAACATCTGCAAGGAGTTTGTATGTTCTCCCCGTGTTTGCGTGGGTTTCCTCCGGGTACTCCGGTTTCCTCCCACACTCCAAAGACATACTGATAGGGAATTTAGATTGTGAGCCCCATCGGGGACAGTGATGAAAAATGTGTGCAAACTGTAAAGCGCTGCGGAATATGTTAGCGCTATATAAAAATAAAGATTATTATTTATTATTATTATCAAATCATGAGAAAAGATATTTAAGGTGGCCACTTGCAAGTAGTTCTCCTATTTGATTGTCCTATGAAGAGTGGCATCATGGGCTCCTCAAAACAACTCTCAAATGATCTGAAAACAAAGATTATTCAACATAGCTTTTCAGGGGAAGGATACAAAAAGTTGTCTCAGAGATTTAACCTGTCAGTTTCCACTGTGAGGAACATAGTAAGGAAATGGAAGAACACAGGTACAGTTCTTGTTAAGCCCAGAAGTGGCAGGCAAAGAAAAATATCAGAAAGGCAGAGAAGAAGAATGGTGAGAACAGTCAAGGACAATCCACAGACCACCTCCAAAGACCTGCAGCATCATCTTGCTGCAGATGGTGTCACTGTGCATCGGTCAACAATACAGCGCACTTTGCACAAGGAGAAGCTGTATGGGAGAGTGATGTGAAAGAAGCCGTTTCTGCAAGCACGCCACAAACAGTCGCCTGAGGTATGCAAAAGCACATTGGGACAAGCCAGTTACATTTTGGAAGAAGGTCCTGTGGACTGTTGAAAATAAAGATTGAGTTGTTTGGTCATACAAAAAGGCGTTATGCATGGAGGCTAAAAAACACAGCATTCCAAGAAAAACACTTGCTACCCACAATAAATTTGGTGGAGGTTCCATCATGCTTTGGGGCTGTGTGGCCAATGCCGGAACCGGGAATCTTGTTAAAGTTGAGGGTCGCATGGATTCAACTCAGTATCAACAAATTCTTGACAATAATGTGCAAGAATCAGTGACGAAGTTGAAGTTACGCAGGGGATGGATATTTCAGCAAGACAATGATCCAAAACACCGCTCCAAATCTACTCAGGCATTCATGCAGAGGAACAATTACAGTGTTCTGGAATGGCCATCCCAGTCCCCAGACCTGAATATCATTGAACATCTGTGGGATGATTTGAAGCGGGCTGTCCATGCTCGGCGACCATCAAACTTAACTGAACTAGAATTGTTTTGTAAACAGGAATGGTCACAAATACCTTCATCCAGGATCCAGGAACTCATTAATAGCTACAGAAAGCGACTAGAGGCTGTTATTTTTGCAAAAGGAGGATCTACAAAATATTAATGTCACTTTTATGTTGAGGTGCCCATACTTTTGCACCGGTCAAATTTTGTTTAAATGCAGATTGCACATTTTCTGTTAGTACAATAAACCTCATTTGAATCCACAAATATAACTGAGTCCATCAGTTATTAGATATATGAAACTGAAATAGCTGTTGCAAAAACCAAAATTGTTATAAAGAAAAAAGGTTAACATTAATAGGGGTGCCCAAACTTTAACATATGACTGTATATGCGGGTTGTCTCTCATGGATACATTAGAGGGTATTTGAACCCTCAATAATGACTTTTTATTATCTGTGACCCAGCCATTGAGCAATAAAAGCACCTTAAAGCATATTGTGGACTCCAACTCTGTGTATTAGTTGTTTCTATGTCTATAGAAATACATTGTATACAGCAGTGTATGTCTTTGTGCTTGCATTCTGAATGTGTGACCACCGCCTCACTTTACATAAAATTCTCATAGAGAATCTGATAACTTTAATAACAGTTGACTCCAGTCTTTGCGTTAGGCTGTGTTCACACGTTTTTGGTTTTTTTCTCGGATTTCTCAAAATATCCGCTCGAAGAACGCCTAAAAGAAGCTTCCCATTCATTTTAATGCATTTTGCACTTTTTGTGCATATTGATGCGGTCTTTTCTGCTCATTAATTTGAACTTGGGGGCCGCATTCCTTGAAGGACAAAGTTACATTTTTAGTGATACCGTTTTTTATTCTATACACCTTTTGAACATTTTTGCTGTGTTTTTTTAAAAAATGTTAAGAGCTTGGATGTGGCGATAACTACAATATGAGTGCACATTTGTTATGTCCCCTTATTGTAGTTATGTCCGCATACAGGTCCCCATATTATAGATATGTCCCCATAGCCAGGTCCCCATATTGTAGTCATGTCTCTATATCCAGGTCCCCATATTGTAGTCATGTCTCTATATCTAGGTCCCCATATTGTAGTCATGTCTCCATATCCAGGTTCTCATATTGAAACAAGGGAGGGTGAACCAAAGAAATACAATCATAAGGTCCATAGGTACTGAAAAAAATAAAATAACCTTATTGATCAAATTTCACAGACAAAGGTGGACAGGATAACAGGTGGGCAGATAAACAACCATGCACTGTGGAGGGCAGGTGCGACCAGCAATGTAATACAGTTAGAGGTCAAAAACATAGACCACGTTGGTATCAAATCCACTGTGGATCACGTAAAATAGTACATACTCTACATAGCCAAAAATTAGAAAGATAATTGAGTTAGATATCAATAAAGCACACAGGATAAGTGTGTATTCAACATATTTATACAGCTGACCAAAAATATAGTGTACTGGCCAATGTTACCTATTAATAGTACCTGGCAGAGAGTAGCAGTGGAAATAGCTGGTCAGTCTTTACACCCCGACGCACGTTTCGGATAAAAGACCTTCCTCAGTGAGCATGGAAGTGTCACCGATATGTGGGTTTAAAAAGGCAGAGGCCCGGAAGTCAATTAAGGCTGGAAGCCAGCAATTGTTGACGCGTCGTCACCCAGCAGCCAAACCAGAAACACATGAGGCCCCACGTGATCTGGCACCGGGTGCATCGCAGGCACAGAAGCAGATAGGGGATGGCGGCAGTAAGGAGGTGCACGCGCACTAGTATGCAACAGATGGAGGACCATATAAAGTACTGGCAAAACCGGCGTACATACAAAAAAAAAGAATATACATATCAGCAGCAAACTAGTGCATAAATATATATAAGGGCTGTCAATCAGCCATCAGAATTCACAGTACCACAAAAAGTTAATATAATAATACAAAATGACATATGCAAAAATTAATAAAGCACAAGGCTGCCAATCAGCCATCAGATGTTTAGATCCAAACATGATAGAAATTTATATAGGAAGCAACAATACATAATATCAAATACAATTACAGACGGAAGAGATCCTGCTAAATCACCATATAAAGTTAATATTTGGTAGATAAATCCTAATTAAAATGTACAATGCAATGGATCAACCACGAAGGAAAAAGAGAAAAATATTATAGCAGATATTACTGGTTATATTGAATATATAGACGTCCATACTTGTATATAACATATAAGCACTTGCAGATGATATCAGGATGGATATTGTATATAGAATATATGGAAAGGACACAAAAATGCCTTGATACACAATAAATATTCTATATTCAAGCATTACCGAAAATCAGTGTATACAGTGCAGTCAGTCAACCCCCAAACATGTTACAGTATATATTATTATATTATCATGAAAAAAAAATTAAAAAAAAGTTTTTTACATTTTTACGGAGGCGACCTGAATACACAATATCCACCCAAAGAGTTATTAGATACCTCATCAAAATAGTCAATATACGGGACAGAAGAAGACCATATATATATATATACAGCTCTGGCAGAAATTAGGAGACCACTGCACAGTGTTATAGAAATCAGCTTCTCTACATGTCTGACAGCCATTCCATTCCAGTGTCAGTTGAATTCCAATCAGAGCACACCTCATTCTACTTAATGTGCTTCTGATTAGGTGATCACCGGAACCAAATCTTATTTAACGAAGGAAAGTATAAAAGACCCTGCTGTGGTGGTCACATTCCTCTTGCAATAGGACAAGCTGGATGGCAAAACAAGTGCTAGTAATATCCCAAAGGTAATAGGAATTAAAAAATAACATAACCATGTGAAAGGAGTTGAAAAGTCTTCAGTGAGGAAAAGAAGGGCTCAATTCTGGCTTTACTAACAGAGGGATACAGAGAGCGTCATGTTGTCTTAAAATTTCTAAGACAGCAGTCCATTACAACAAGGTCAAGCAGCAGACATTGGGGACAACAAAGCTACAGACCGGCAGAGGGTGAAAACGACTCCTCACTGACCGGGATGACCGTCATCTTATTCGAATATCACTTGGCAACTGCAGGATGACATCAAGTGACCTACAAAAGGAATGGCAAATGGCAGCTGGGGTGAAGTGCACTGCAAGAACAGTTCGTAACAGGCTCCTGGAGGCAGGGCTCAAGTCATGTAAAGGTAGAAAAAAACCTTTCATCAATGAGAAGCAAAGGAGAGCCAGGCTGAAGTTTGCCAAAGACCATAAGGATTGGACCATAGAGGACAGGAGTAAGGTAATCTTCTCTGATGAGTCTGATTTTCAGCTTTGCCCAACATCTGGTCGTCTAATGGTTAGACAGAGACCTGGAGAGGCATACAAGCCACAGTGTCTTGTACTCACTGTGAAATTTGGTGGAGGATCGGTGATGATCTGGGGATGCTTCGGCAAGGCTGGAATTGGGCAGATTAATCTTAGCGGATGACGTATGAATCAATCCGCATACAAGGTTATCCTGGAAAAACAGTTGATTCCTTCTACTCAGGCAATGTTCCCCAACTCTGAGGACTGGTATTTCCAGCAGGACAATGCACCATGCCACACAGCTAGATCAATCAATGTGTGGATGAAGGACCACCACATCAAATCCCTGTCATGGTCAGCCTAATCTCCAGACCTGAACCTCATTGAAGGAAGATGGATAGTCACAAGCCATCAAACAAAGTACTGCTTAAATTTTTGTACCAGGAATGACATAAGGTCACCCAAAAGCAGTGTGAAAGACTGGTGGAAAGCAGCCAAGACGCATGAAAGCTGCGATTAAAAATCATGGTTATTCCAGAAAATATTGATTTCTGAACTCTTCCTGAGTTAAAAGTATGTAAAGATAAAAAAACAGAAAATCCCATTGTAGGATTTTTAAATAATTAATTTGCATTCTATTGCATGAAATATTTAAAAAATGGGAGAAGGAGGTGATTTTATTTTTTGCATTTTTTACATCTTTTTTTTAAGTAGAATAAAAAAGAGAATCCAGTCGTCCTCCTGGTTGTCAGAGGGTGGCACGCTCCTGATAATTCGGGGTGGCGGCTTGACTGAGCTTCTGTTCCTGCAAATCTGGGGACTTCGGAAGTTTTGGAAGTTATTTATAAGTGGAAAAAAAAGTCCGGGGCCTCATACATGCAAAGCATACGCTCTACCACTGAGCTACATCCCCCATATAGGTGCCTCAGCCCCATGCCTAAGCCATAGATGCATCTACTGCATGTAAACGACCATTGCACAAAGAAATGGGAGCAGCACTTACAGGCTTTTTGCTGTCCAGCTTGTAAGTGCTGCTCTGATCCTGTGATTTTCCAGTGCTGCAGAGTCAAAACTGCCTCTGTCTGCAGCATTATAAAGAGCTGGGAAAAGAATTGTCAGGAGTGCACCACCCCCTGACAACCAGGAGGCCGAGGAGCGGTGTGCTCCTGAAGATCGGATCTTGGGACAAATCCTTTAACCCCTTTACCCTAAAGGGTGGTTTGCACGTTCATGACCAGGCCAATATTTACAATTCAGACCACTGTCCCTTTACGAGGTAATAACTCTGGAACGCTTCCATCGATCCCGGTGATTCTGACATTATTTTCTTATGACATATTGTACTTCATGTTAGTGGTAAAATGTCATTCATATAACTTGCGTTTATTTGTGAAAAAAAACAGAAATTTGGTGAAAATTTTGAAAATTTCGCAATTTTCCAACTTTGAATTTTTATGCCCTTAAATCACAGAGATATGGCACACAAAACACTTAATAAGTAACATTTCCCACATGTTTACTTTACATCAACACAATTTTGGAACCAAAATTTTTTTTTAGTTAGGAAGTTATAAGGGTTAAAAGTTGACCAGCGATTTCTCGTTTTTGCAACACCATTATATTTTTAGGGACCACATCACATTTTAAGTCACTTTAAGGGGTATATATGATATAAAATACCCAAAAGTGACACCATTCTAAAAACTGCACCCCTCAAGGTGCTCAAAACCAGATTCAAGAAGTTTATTAACCCTTCAGGTGCTTCACAGGAATTTGTTGAATGTTTAAAATAAATGAACATTTAACTTTTTTTCACAAAAAAATTACTTCAGGTTCAATTTTTTTTATTTTACCAAGGGTAACAGGAGAAATTGGACTGCAAAAGTTATTGTGCAATTTGTCCTGAGTACGCTGACACCTGATATGTGGGGGAAAACAATGTTTCGGCACATGGCAGAGCTCAGAAGGGAAGGAGCGCCATTTGACTTTTTCAATGCAAAATTGGCTGGAATTCAGATCGGACGCCATGTCATGTTTGGAGAGCCCCTGATGTGCCCAAACAGTGGAAAGCCCCCACAAATGACACCATTTTGGAAACTAGACCCCTCAAGGAACTTATCTAGATATGTGGTGAGAACTTTGAACCCCCAAGGGTAACAGGACCCCAAAAGTTATTGTGCAATTTGTCTTGCATATGCTGATACCCCACATGTGGGGGTAAACCACTATTTGGGCGCATGGCAGAGCTCGGAAGGGAAGAAGCGCCATTTGACTTTTTTGGCTGAAATTATTATCGGACTCCATGCCGCGTTTGGAGAGCCACTGATGTGCCCAAACAGTGGAAACCCTGCACAAATGACATCATTTTGGAAACTAGACCCCACAAGGAACTTATCTAGATGTGTGGTGAGCACTTTGAACCCCCAAGGGCTTCACAGAAGTTTATAACGCCCGGACGTAAAAATAAAAAAATCATATTTTTTTCCACAAAAATGATATGTTTGCCCCCAATTTTTTATTTTCCTATGGGTAATAGGAGAAATTGGACCCCAAAAGTTGTTTTTCAATTTGCCCTGAGTAAGCTGATACCCCATATGTGGGGGTAAAACACTGGGCGCATGGTAGAGCTTGGAAGGAGCACCATTTGACTTTTTCAACGCAGAACGCTGGAATTGAGATCAGATGCCATGTTGCATTTGGAGAGCACCTGATATGCCCAAACAGTGGAAACCCCCCAATTATAACTCCAACCCTAACCCCAACACCCCCTAACCCTAATCTCAGCCCTAACCCTAGCCCTAACCCTAGCCCTAACGGGAAAATGGAAATAAATACATTTTTTTAATTTTATTATTTTTCCCTCACTAAGGGGGTGATAACGGGGGGTTTGATTTACTATTTATGGCGGTTTTTATATTTGGCAGCTGTCACACGCTAAAAGACGCTTTTTATTGTAAAAATAGTTTTTGCATCACCACATTTTGAGAGGTATAATTTTTCCATATTTTGACCCACTGAGTCATGTGAGGTCTTATTTTTTGTGGGACGAGTTGACGTTTTTATTGGTACCATTTTTGGGCATGTGACTTTTTTGATCGCTTTTTATTCCGATTTTTGGGAAGCAGAATGAACAAAAACCAGCGTTTCATGATTTTCTTTTGGGGGAGTGCGTTTACACCGTTCCGTGTGTGGTAAAATTGATAAAGCGGTTTTATTCTTCGGGTCAGTACAGTTACAGCGATACCTCATTTTTGTCGTTTTTTATGTTTTGGCGCTTTTATGCAATAAAAACAATTTTATGCAAAAAACAATTATTTTTGCATTGCTTTATTCTGCGAGCTATTGTAACTTTTTTATTTTTTCGCTGATGACGCTGTATGGCGGCTTGTTTTTTGCGGGACAAGATTATGTTTTCAGCGGTACCATGGTTATTTATATCCATCTTTTTAATTGCACATTTTGCACATTTTGTTCGGCGGTATGATAATAAAGCCTTGTTTTTTGCTTCGTTTTTTATTTTTATTTTTTAAGGGGTTCGCTAAAGGGGTTAACTAGTGGGACAGTTTTATAGGGCGGGTCGTTATGGAAGCGGCGATACTAAATATGTGTACTTTTATTGGTTTTTTTTTGTTTCCAAAAAATGAATTTATTAGGGAATATTTTTTTTTTTTAATTTATTTGGCGATTTTTTTATAAATTATTTTTACACTTTTTTTTTTTTTTTTACTTTATTGCATTGTCCCAGAGGGGACATCACTGTCACACTGTCACACTGTCACATCACAGATCGCTGTGACAGTTCAGTGATCTGACACTGGCGCTGCACCAGGCTTCCTCGTGCCTGCTCTCTGCAGGCACTGAGGAAGCTGCCTCCCTGCAGGCCCCCGAAGGTCCCACGGCCATATTGGATCTGGGGACCTGCAAGGAAGGAGGCCCCGCAGCAGCGCTGCACATCGCGCTGCTCTGGGGGTTTCAGGGAAGCACGGGGGGAGCCCCCTCCCTGCCGATGCTTCTCTAAACCCCCGTACACTGCGATCATGTTTGATCGCAGTGTGCCAGGGGTTAACATGCAGGGTGCCAGGTGTCAGCTGTGGTAATCAGCTGACACCTGGCCGTGATCAGCGGCGCCCCCCCCGGAGCGCCGTTGATCGCATTGACGTACTATCCTATCCTCGGTCATAGGGGTCCGGGTACCGTGCACGGTCTGATGTCTAATGTCTATTGTTCTTTTTTCCTGCATTTACCATGTGGGATAGATCACATAATTTTTCAATATTTTGGGCTTTTATGGAAAAGGTAAACCTTATCGATGAATTCTTTCGATTTTCTTATATTTAAAGGGATTGGTTCCCACTGTACATTGCTATAGAGCGCCCCGATGGTGACCGATACAAGAAGAAAGGTTACTTACCTACGGGATCAGGAGAGATGTCGCCTTTCAGCCGCCGCTGATTGTCTGCAGCCCATCAGGGGACATAAGCACCGTCACGAGACTGTCAGGGGGCGCAGCGCTCGGAGATGTTCCCATCCGGGAGGTGTTGTACACTTTCTTCCTAATTGATTGAGACAATCGAAAAGTGTCGTCCATTAATGAACAATCCCTTTAAAAATATGGGAAAAAGAGAATTGTATTTTTAAAAATTTGCTTAAAAAAAGATGCAAAAATGGCAAAAATAGAATCCTCTCCTCTTCCCATATTGTACATATAACCAAATAATAAAGAATTAAAGTAGTTTTGCTTCGTCCCTAATAGTCCAGACTGTTGGAATATGATGTCTTTTATGCTGCAGAATTATGAAAAAAGAAAAACGAACTGTGAGAAGATCTGTGATGGTAGATTCAGTCAGATTCTCGTCATGGATCGTTCTCAGAATTGAGATCACACATCAGACAGTGTGTGCAGGGGATGTAGCTCAGTGGTAGAGCGCATGCTTTGCATGTATGAGGCCCAGGGTCCAATCCCCGGCATCTCCACATTTTTGTAACAAATAACAAGAAAACTTCCAAAATATTCAGAAATCTGAAAAATGTGCGGAAATTCACCAGTCTTCTGTCTGGATGTAACACGAAGCCCGGAATCAGCGCTAAATATCAGACAGATTTGCTTTTGTTGATGATTCTATGCATAATAACTGTCGGACCCCAGGGGACACTGTAACCAGCACTATACATGTACAGACCGACATCGCTAGAGACTACAGAGGAGCAGATTGTGTTTGCAGACCCCTGATCCAGTTATTCTGAGGCTGTGAAATGATAGCCTCCCGAACCTCCCCTTACCTGCCGCTGCTCCCCGATTTGTAGGCTCCGCACAACGTTTCGAAAGATGCATATCTAATGCTGGCAGGTGGAAGGAGGTTTGCATAGTAGCAGTATTATGCAGGCACTGAATGGTAGCCTTATGTGTGCACTGTATGGTAGTATTATGTGGGATCAGTGATGTGGATTTTTTGATTGATATAGATATATATCTCTGTGCATGCTGTGGCCTGTCCTAATTAGACAGAGTCTTATTGAGCGCTCAAAGGAAAAGAGGAAGCTACACTTAGTTAGCAACAACTCATTCCAGCAGAACTCTGGAAACTTTATTGAATATACTTGGTTTTATCAGCTGTACAGAAAGGAGTGGTTACTCATTAACATAAGGCTGAACTTCTTATCTAATTGGTCAGTTTAAATACATGAGCATATATGGGTGTCCGACCTGGGGTTACTTAGACACCATGTGATTTACTGTCCGGAGTCTTGCACTCGTCAGCAAGTCTCCAATATCGGCCAGACCATCGGGCCTTACTTCCTCATTCCCTATGTCTGCTAGATATTTCTCAAGTCAGAAGACAATGCTATCATGAGATGACTGGGTAGCAGGTCAACTTCCACCAACTAGTTATAAGGTTCAAACTGTGAATATGTATTTGTATGCATATGGCTATATAAGAATACATGAATATATGGAGTATATAGCAGTATGTAGACTATAGCAGGCAAGTGAGATCTATATGAAATACATATACATATATATTTCCATAATGGTAGTATTATGTGTGCACTGTATAGTAATATTATGTGGGAACAGTATGGTAGTATTATGTGTGCGCTGTATGGTAGTATTATGGGGCTGGGTGCTGTATGTAGTATTATTTGTGCGCTTTGTGCTAGCTTTATGTGGGCTCTGTATGGTAGAATTATGTGGGTGCTGTAGGGTAGTATTATTTGGGCAATGTAGGGTAGTATTATGTGGGATTTCTATGGTAGTATTATAAGTGCTCTGTATGATAGTATCATGTGGACTTATTTTATTTTATTTTTTTTTAATTTGCTTAAAAAAGATGCAAAAATGGCAAAAATAGAATCCCCTGATCTTCCCATATTGTAAATATAAACAAATAATAAAGAAAGTAGTTTTGCTTCGTCCCTAATAGTCCAGACTGTTGGAATATGATGTCATTTATGCTGCAGAATTATGAAAAAAAGAAAAACGAATTGTGAGAAGATCTATGATGGTAGATTCAGAGTCAGATTCTCGTCATGGATCGTTCTCAGAATTGAGATCACACATCCAGCTTTTGTGACAAATAACAAGAAAACTTCCAAAATATTCAGAAATCTGATAAATGTGCGGATGTAACACAAAGACCGGACTCAGCGCTAAGTATTAGCTGATTAGCTTTTGTTGAGAATTCTATGTAGAATAACTGTCAGACACCAGGGGGCGCTGTAACCAGCACTATACATGTACAGACCGACATCGCTATAGACTACAGAGGAGCAGATTGTATTTGTAGACAGGGCTGCCACTAGGAATTTTGGGGCCCTCTTGAGACTCTGCCCAGGCTCCACCCCAGCGTCGCCTCCACCCTCGAACTGTCCACAGTCAAAAGATTTTTTAAGCCGCCACCACGACAAGGTAGACTTTTGGCCAGTACCTACTCTACTCTAACCTATTAAACATTTGTGAAAATATCCAATACAATTTAGGTATATTTTTATTTATTTTTCAATTTTTAAAATGACCAATAATATCACACACAGGGGACAAATACCAGCGCACCATGACCAGACCACATATTACCACCACATAGTGACCTATAATACCACATACAAGGAACAAATACCCCCGAAGAAGCCAACACGAAATGCACGTTGGGGCTGCGTTCTTGTGGTTCCCTGACTGAGGCACTATGGGTAAGGGCAGAGTTTACACTATATTTTGGATTGTGGCTGTCATGTCGGACGCTGTTCACACCACAGCATCCGGCAGGCAGAGGTAGTTCCACCTCCAGCCACTATAGCCTCAGTGGCGCCGGCCTGATCTTCAGGCTCTCGGGGGTTAATCCTGCTGGAGACCAGGTTGGATGGTTAGTCACGCCCACGGTCTTTAAATAGTCATGCTGGCCTATGGGCGTCGCCGATTATAGCTTGTGTTTCATACCAAGTGGTTCCGGTCTGGAGTGGAGGTGTTCAAGAGAGAGAGATTCATATCTGGTGTCGTATGATCCGTCGTTATCCTTTCTCCTTCCCATATTTGTGTTTAGTTGTGCCCTGTTCACATTACTGTTTATTCCTGTGTGTGTGCGGCGCAGTGCAGTTTAAGTTCTCCCTGTCTGTCATTATTTGTGTGGGAGCTTTGGTGGTGACTTCTCACTGGGTGGAGGGTGGAGGGTTAAGTGCAGGGCTGAGCAGGAGATAAGGAAAGGTCGGAGGCTCAGGCATTTGCACCTTCAGCAAAAACCCTGGGTTGAGGGTCAGACAGGGTTTCCCCTAGTAAAGGGACACCACAGGGGCCCCGGGTCTTTCAGCCTTAGTTGAACTAAGCCCCCGTGACATTATAATCGGCCCACATTTTTTCAGGAGTCCATGGATCCATTAGATTCCATAACCCGCCAGTTGGCGGCGCTGTCCATACAGGTCTCCGAGTTGAATGGGGCAGTTCAGCAGCAGGGCCTGGTAGTAGCAAAGGTGCAAACGGCATCTGCAGGTATCGGTGCAGAGCCGAAGTTTCCGCTGCCAGAACGATTTTCAGGCGATCGCAGCAAATTTGTCGTATTTCGGGAGGCCTGCAAATTATACTTCCGCATGCGGCCAATATCCTCAGGTAATGAGGCCCAGCGAGTAGGGCTGGTGTTGTCATTACTGAGTGGTGACCCCCAAGCATGGGCATTTTCCTTACCACCTGACTCTGCTACATTTCATTCGGTCGATAATGTTTTTTCTGCCCTCGGGCTCATTTACGATGACCCTGACCGACTGGCTCTAGCGGAATCTAAAATCCGCGCCCTCCGCCAGGGGGAGCGCTTGGCAGAGGACTATTGTTCGGAATTTCGCCGCTGGGCCGTAGACACACAGTGGAATGACCCAGCACTGCGGAGCCAGTTTATGCATGGGGTATCAGGGAGGGTGAAACAAGCCCTCCTGATGTATGAGACTCCGGCATCATTGGAGTCTGCCATGAGTTTGGTGATACGTATTGATCGCCGTTTTCGTCAGGGGGCACAGGAGACGCTACCTCTGGGGGAAAACAGAGGTGCAGGTGTGGTTGAAGTAGATGAGTCCCCTGAACCTATGCAGATTGCTGGCGTGGCACAGGTTCAGCCTCGCGCTCCGGGAGTCCGGAAGTCCAGAGCATGTTTCTACTGTGGTAAAGGTGGTCATTATGTTAACGTTTGCCCGGTACTACCTAAGAGGGTCACACCGGCGGAAAACTGTTAAGCTCAGAGGGTATGGAGGAGACCCAACTGAGCGTATGCATATCCTCCATGATGGTATCTCATTGTATGCTCCCTGCCAAGGTTATTGTCGCCGGCAGAGAGCTACCTATATCAGTGTTTGTGGATAGCGGTTCCGCCACCAATCTCATAGATGAGGAGTTTGCACACACCGCCGGGTTTAAGATTGAAAAACTTCCTCACCCCATACAGGTGGTGACCATTAATGCTGTTCCCCTCCCTCAAGGGGAGATTACTGAGTTTGTGGCAGAGGTGAAACTCCACATTGGGGTCCTACATTCTGAGTCGGTTACATGTAGGGTCCTCCGTAATCTCCCAGCTCAAATGGTCCTGGGTTTTCCATGGCTGTCCAGGCACAACCCGGTAATTGATTGGAAAACTCAGGACATAGTACAATGGAGTGGTTTCTGCCAAGACAATTGCTTGGCCACATGTGTGTCCGCCGTGACGCCCAGCCTGCCGGAGGCTTTGCAGGATTTCGCGGATGTTTTCTCTGAGAAGGGTTGCTCAGAACTGCCTCCACATAGAGCCTATGACTGTGCTATTAGGCTAAAACCCGGGGCCAAATTACCTAAGGCCAGGATGTTTAATATTTCTGGTCCTGAGAGACAAGCTCTGAAAGACTACATCGCGGAGAGTCTGAGCAAAGGTCACATCCGGCCTTCGTCCTCGCCTGTAGCAGCGGGGTTTTTCTTCATTAAGAAGAAAGATGGGGGGTTACGCCCGTGTCTGGATTTCCGAGAGTTAAACCAGATTACTATCCGTGATCCCTACCCAATGCCGTTGATCCCGGATTTGTTCAACCAGGTAGCGGGGGCAAAATGGTTTTCCAAGCTGGACCTCAGGGGGGCGTATAACCTCATAAGGGTCCGTCAGGGGGATGAGTGGAAGACGGCGTTTAACACTCCTGAGGGTCATTTTGAGAGTCTGGTTATGCCGTTTGGGTTGACCACCGCGCCTGCCGTTTTCCAACATTTTATTAATGATGTCTTTGCTCATGTCCTGGGGAGATTTGTGATTGTATACCTGGATGATATCCTCATTTATTCTAGCGATCGGGACACTCATTTGCAGCATGTTAGGCAGGTGTTACAGTTGCTCCGGGAGAACCAGCTCTATGCTAAGCTGGAAAAATGTTTATTTTTTGTCCAGGAGTTGCCCTTTTTGGGATATATTGTGTCCGCAGCTGGTTTTAAAATGGACACCGCTAAGGTGCAAGCGGTGTTGCAATGGGAGAGGCCGGAGAGTCTGAAAGCACTCCAGCGGTTCCTGGGGTTTGCGAATTATTATAGGAAATTTATAAAACACTTTTCGACTGTCGCCAAACCGCTCACGGACATGACAAAAAAGGGTGCCGATCTGGCGAACTGGCCTGAGGTGGCTATACGTGCATTTGAGCGTCTGAAGAATAGTTTTGCTTCAGCCCCCATTCTGGTGCAACCAGACGTGTCTAAACCTTTTGTGGTAGAGGTTGATGCGTCGGAGGTGGGAGTGGGGGCAGTACGGTCTCAAGGCTCGTCCTTGAGCGAGATGCATCCATGCGCCTACTTCTCCAAGAAGTTGTCGCCGGCCGAACGGAATTATGATATCGGCAACAGGGAGTTGTTGGCCATCAAACTGGCTTTTGAGGAATGGCGACACTTCTTGGAGGGGGCGGCTCACCAGGTCACAGTTATCACCGACCATAAGAATCTGCTCTACCTGGAGTCGGCCAAGCGTCTGTCTCCTAGGCAGGCTCGCTGGGCATTGTTTTTTACTCGTTTCAATTTTCTTGTGACGTACCGTCCCGGGGCTAAAAACACCAAGGCGGATGCTTTGTCTAGGTGTTTTCCGGGGGGAGAACCTCGGGAAGAGCCGGTACCCATCCTCCAGAAAGGGGTAGTGGTCTCGGCTCTCACGACTGAGGTAGAGGCGGAGATTGCCGAGGCCCAAGAGGAGGTACCACCAGGACTTCCCGCCAACAAATCATTTGTACCCCTGCATCTTCGGCCTAAGGTGTTGAAGGAACACCACGATTCGGTACTGGCTGGTCACCCAGGGGTGAAGGGCACCTTAGAGCTGGTATCGCGTTGTTTCTGGTGGCCCAAAATCCGGCAGGACGTGGTCTCGTACGTGGCAGCTTGCATCACGTGCGCTAGGGCTAAGTCACCCCGAACCCGTCCTGCTGGCACGCTACAGCCTCTGGGGGTACCCAATAGGCCATGGACAGAAATCTCCATGGATTTTATCACTGACTTGCCAGCCTCGGCAGGGAACACGGTCATCCTGGTGGTGGTTGACCGTTTTTCAAAGATGGCGCATTTTGTGGCGTTGTCCTCTTTGCCCAATGCTAAGACGTTGGCTCAGGTATTTGTGAAGGAGGTGGTCAGACTCCACGGAGTACCGTCTGACATAGTATCTGATAGGGGTACGCAATTTGTGGCGAGGTTTTGGAAAGCTTTTTGCTCAAGGTTGGGGATCAAGTTGTCACATTCATCGGCGTTTCATCCACAGTCTAATGGACAAACTGAGCGCATGAACCAAAATCTTGAACAGTATTTACGATGCTTTGTGTCCGACAACCAGGAGGAGTGGTCTACTTTCCTTCCTCTGGCCGAATTCGCATTAAATAATCACCGCCAAGAGTCATCAGGAGAGTCTCCATTCTTTTGTGTGTACGGTCAACATCCTCAGTTTTGTACCTTACGTCAGGGTGACTCCGGGGGTGTCCCGGAGGAGGATCAGCTAGGAGCCCAATTGTCATCAGTCTGGAGGCGGGTGAAACAGCGTTTGTTGAGCATGAGTGCCAGGTACAAACGGGTGGCTGACAGTAGACGCGTGCCAGGTCCGGACCTGTGTGTGGGTGAATGGGTGTGGTTAGCTACGAAGAACATAAAACTCAAAATCCCTTCTTTAAAACTGGGTCCAAGGTTTATTGGGCCTTTTAGGATTTCTGCCATCATTAACCCAGTGGCTTATCGGTTGGAACTTCCCGCAGTGTACAAGATACACAACGTGTTTCACAGGGCTTTATTGAAAAAGGTGGTAGGCTCTGTGGACACAACGCCGATGCCACCTCCAGTCATGGTGGATGGCGAGTTAGAGTTCGAGGTCGCCAAGGTAGTGGACTCTCGAGTAGTACGCTGTACTCTTCAGTATTTGGTGCACTGGCGGGGGTATGGTCCAGAGGAGAGGTCTTGGGTTCCAGCCTCAGACATACATGCGGATCGGCTGGTCAGTTCTTTTCACCGTCGTCATCCGGACAAGCCGGGTCCTATGAGTCTTGAGGGCCCTGGGGTCCCTCGTAGAAGACGGGGTACTGTCATGTCGGACGCTGTTCACACCACAGCATCCGGCAGGCAGAGGTAGTTCCACCTCCAGCCACTATAGCCTCAGTGGCGCCGGCCTGATCTTCAGGCTCTCGGGGGTTAATCCTGCTGGAGACCAGGTTGGATGGTTAGTCACGCCCACGGTCTTTAAATAGTCATGCTGGCCTATGGGCGTCGCCGATTATAGCTTGTGTTTCATACCAAGTGGTTCCGGTCTGGAGTGGAGGTGTTCAAGAGAGAGAGATTCATATCTGGTGTCGTATGATCCGTCGTTATCCTTTCTCCTTCCCATATTTGTGTTTAGTTGTGCCCTGTTCACATTACTGTTTATTCCTGTGTGTGTGCGGCGCAGTGCAGTTTAAGTTCTCCCTGTCTGTCATTATTTGTGTGGGAGCTTTGGTGGTGACTTCTCACTGGGTGGAGGGTTAAGTGCAGGGCTGAGCAGGAGATAAGGAAAGGTCGGAGGCTCAGGCATTTGCACCTTCAGCAAAAACCCTGGGTTGAGGGTCAGACAGGGTTTCCCCTAGTAAAGGGACACCACAAGGGCCCCGGGTCTTTCAGCCTTAGTTGAACTAAGCCCCCGTGACAGTGGCTCTATACTAATTTATATGCGGGTTGTCTCTCATGGATACATTAGAGGGTATTTGAACCCTCAATAATGACTTTTTATTATCTGTGACCCAGCCATTGAGCAATAAAAGCACCTTAAGGCTGGGTTCACATGTAGCGGAACTCTCGCGGTAAGTTCCGGAATTCCATTCCGTGGGAAAATCGCATTTTAAATTCCCGCGATTTTCCCGCGGAAAAACTAGCATTTTGCAAGTGTAATTAGCTTGCAAAATGCTAGCGTTTTCCAAGCGATCTGTAGCATCGCTTGGAGAACGGATTGACAGGTTGGTCACACTCGTCAAACATAGTGTTTGACAAGTGTGACCAACTTTTTACTACTGAGGCTGCCTATGCGGCATCAGTAGTAAAAGATAAAATGTAAAAAAAAATAATAAAATAAAAAATGGTGTTATTCTTACCTTCCGATGTCCCGCGCAGCCTTCCCGCCTCTCTCCACGCTACGACTGGTGAATTATTTTGACATATTTCCCGTTTTTTATAACAAAAGCTGGAGATGCTGGGGATTGAACCCGGGGCCTCATACATGCAAAGCATGCGCTCTACCACTGAGCTACATCCCCTGTGCAAACAGCCTCAGGCTCCTCCGTTCAGAAGGCAATGCACTACCGGAGCGATCCCTCTCTGCTTTCCTGGCTGTATTAATAATAATGGTACCCATAGGGCCTTTTTTTGATTTGTGCCACAAACATTATTTCATTTGCGCCTTTTAATTAACTTTACGTCAATCGTCTTTTTTTTTAGTCGGTATAATGTTCGTGGGTTCCGGTTATTCGGACATTTGAACCTAATTCAATATTGACGACTTTTCGAAATGTCGTAAAATGTTTGTGCACTAGGATCCGATTCATCATCGGCATTTACAGTATTTAAGTCACTTTTCGATCTTGTGCTATTTACTGTCATGTTTTTACCACTTTATTTATTTTTTTTAAATGGTGCATTCAGGATATTGAGTTTTGTACAAAACCAAAAATGTTATTTGTCTTTTACCTGATTGCATCTTTTTACAGGAAAAAAAAAGTTGCATGATCTGTTAAAAATGTCGCAGGCATCTCTAGCATTTGCGTCCTCTGTACCAGTCAAATATAGGTTTTTGTGCAGATAGAAAAAGTAATGTAATAAATCACTGAAAATTTAGGAATAAGCATTTATGACGATCAAATATTGGTAATTGCAAACGCAATCATAAGTATTCCCCCTGAGATTATTATCGGTGTCCCAGTGTCAGCCGCACATTTGTTAGTTTGAGAGAACTCTGGATAATAACAGTAATCTCCATAATATCACAAAACATAGAGATGCCGGGGATTGCACCCAGGGACTCATACATGCAAAGCATGCGCTCTACCACTGAGCTACATTCTCTGTACACATTAGGAGCGCACGTACCTAAATTTGATAGAACATTCACCACTGCAGCCAATCACTGAGAGCTGTGTGTGTAGATGACACGAGCTCACTGATTGACTGCAGCTTTTATTTCTCAACTATAGACAGCAACGCTTTATTCAGGCTAAAGTACACCCGTTTTTCATAAAGTTGCCAGCGTAGACACATGATACTACCATACAGAGCCCAAATAACACTACCATATAGCACCCACGTCATACTAACACACAGTGCCCACATAATACTAGCCTACAACTTCTACATAATACTACTATACAGTGGCCACATAATAGTACCTCACACATCCCACATACTAAGCACCATACATAGCCAATGTAATACTACCATACAGCACCCACATAATACTACAATACAGAGCTCACATAATACTACCACACAGAGCAAACATAATACTATATAGAGCAGGGGTCTCAAACTTGGCTTGGTATATGGGCCGCATATAGAAAAAAATTTGAACTTGGGGGCCGCATTCCTTGAAGGACAAAGTTACATTTTTAGTGATACCATTTTTTGTTCTATACACCTTTTGAACATTTTTGCCGTGTTTTTTAAATTTTTTTTTAGAGCTTGGATGCGGCGATAACTACAATATGAGTGCACATTTGTTATGTCCCCTTATTGTAGTTATGTCCCCATACAGGTCCCCATATTGTAGATATGTCCCCATAGCCAGGTCCCCATATTGTTGTCATGTCTCTATATCCAGGTCCCCATATTGTAGTCATGTCTCTATATCCAGGTCCCCATATTGTAGTCATGTCTCCATATCCAGGTTCTCATATTGAAACAAGGGAGGGTGAACCAAAGAAATACAATCATAAGTTCCATAGGTACTGAAAAAAATATAATAATTTTATTGATCAAATTTCACAGACAAAGGTGGACAGGATAACAAGTGGGCAGATAAACAACCATGCACTGTGGAGGGCAGGTGCGACCAGCAATGTAATACAGTTAGAGGTCAAAAACATAGACCATGTTGGTATCAAATCCACTGTGGATCATGTAAAATAGTACATACTCTATATAGCCAAAAATTCGAAAGATAATATTGAGTTAGATATCAATAAAGCACACAGGATAAGTGTGTATTCAACATATTTATACAGCTGACCAAAAATATAGAGTATACTGGCCAATGTTACCTATTAATAGTACCTGGCAGAGAGTAGCAGTGGAAATAGCTGGTAAGCCTTTACACCCCGACGCACGTTTCGGATAAAAGACCTTCCTCAGGGAGCATGGAAGTGTCATCGATATGTGGGTTTAAAAAGGCAGAGGCCCGGAAGTCAATTAAGGCCGGAAGCCAGCAATTGTTGACGCGTTGTCACCCAGCAGCCAAACCAGAAACACATGAGGCCCCACGTGATCTGGCACCGGGAGCATCGCAGGCACAGAAGCAGATACGGGATGGCGGCAGTAAGGAGGTGCATGCGCACTAGCATGCAACAGATGGAGGACCATATAAAGTACTGGCAAAACCGGCGTACATACAAAAAAAAAAGAATATACATATCAGCAGCAAACTAGTGCATAAATATATATAAGGGCTGTCAATCAGCCATCAGAATTCACAATACCACAAAAAGTTAATATAATAATTCAAAATGATATAAATGCAAAAATTAATAAAGCACAAGGCTGCCAATCAGCCATCAGATGTTTAGATCCAAACATGATAGAAATTTATATAGGAAGCAACAATACATAATATCAAATACAATTACAGATGGGAGAGATCCTGCTAAATCACCATATACAGTTAATATTTGGTTAGATAAATCCTAATTAAAATGTACAATGCAATGGATGAACCACGAAGGAAAAAGAGAAAAATATTATAGCAGCTATTACTGGTTATATTGAATATATAGATGTCCATACTTGTATATAACATATAAGCACTTGCAGATGATATCAGGATGGATATTGTATATAGACTATATGGAAAGGACACAAAAATGCCTCGATACACAATAAATATTCTATATTCAAGCATTACCGAAAATCAGTGTATACAGTGCAGTCAGTCAACCCCCAAACATGTTACAGTATATATTATTATATTATCATGAAAAAAAAAATTTTAAAAAGTTTTTTACATTTTTACGGAGGTGACCTGAATACACAATATCCACCCAAAGAGTTATTAGATACCTCATCAAAATAGTCAATATACGGGACAGAAGTAGACCATATATATATATATATATATATATACAGCTCTGGCAGAAATTAAGAGACCACTGCACAGTTTTATAAAAATCAGCTTCTCTACATGTCTGACAGCCATTCCATTCCAGTTGAATTACAACCAGAGTACACCTCATTCTACTTAATGTGCTTCTGATTAGGTGATCACCGGAACCAAATCTTATTTAATGAAGGAAAGTATAAAAAAACCCTGCTGTGGTGGTCACAATCCTCTTGCAATAGGACAAGCTGGATGGCAAAACAAGTGCTAGTAATATCCCAAAAGTAATAGGAATTAAAAAATAATTTATAACCATGGCAAAGGAGTTGAAAAGTCTTCAGTGAGGAAAAGAAGGGCTCAATTCTGGCTTTACTAACAGAGGGATACAGAGAGCGTCATGTTGCCTTAAAATGTCTAAGACTGTAGTCCATTACAACAAGGTCAAGCAGCAGACATTGGGGACAACAAAGCTACAGACCGGCAGAGGGCGATAATGACTCCCCACTGACTGGGATGACCGTCATCTCATTCGAATATCACTTGGCAACTGCAGGATGACATCAAGTGACCTACAAAAGGAATGGCAAATGGCAGCTGGGGTGAAGTGCACTGCAAGAACAGTTCGTAACAAGCTCCTAGAGGCAGGGCTCAAGTCATGTAAAGGTAGAAAAAAACCTTTCATCAATGAGAAGCAAAGGAGAGCCAGGCTGAAGTTTGCCAAAGACCATAAGGATTGGACCATAGAGGACTGGAGTAAGGTAATCTTCTCTGATGAGTCTGATTTTCAGCTTTGCCCAACATCTGGTCGTCTAATGGTTTGACAGAGATCTGGAGAGGCGTACAAGCCACAGTGTCTTGCACCCACTGTGAAGTATGTTGGAGGATCTGTGATGATCTGGGGATGCTTCAGCAAGGCTGGAATTGGGCAGATTAATCTTTGCAAAGGACGTATGAATCAAGCCGCATACAAGGTTATCCTGGAAAACCAGTAGATTTCTTCTGCTCAGGCAATGTTCCCCAACTCTGAGGACTGGTATTTCCAGCAGAAGAATGCGCCATGCCACACAGCTAGATCAATCAGTGTGTGGATGAAGGACCACCACATCAAATCCCTGTCATGGGCAGCCCAATCTCCAGACCTGAACCCCATTGAAGGAAGATGGATAGTCAGAAGCCATCAAACAAAGAACTGCTTACATTTTTGTACCAGGAATGATATAAGGTCACCCAAAAGCAGTGTGAAAGACTGGTGTAAAGCAGCCAAGACGCATGAAAGCTGCGATTAAAAATCATGGTTATTCCACAAAATATTGATTTCTGAACTCTTCCTGAGTTAAAAGTGAGTAAATACAAAACACGGAAAATCCCATTGTAGGATTTTTAAATAATTAATTTGCATTCTATTGCATGAAATATTTAAAATATAGGAGAAGGAGGTGATTGTATTTTTTGCATTCTTTACATCTTTTTTTAAGTAGAGTGAAAAATAGAATCCAGTCATCCTCCTGGTTGTCAGAGGGTGGCGCGCTCCGGATAATTCGGGGTGGGGGCTTGGCTGAGCTTCTGTTCCTGCAAATCTGGGGACTTCGGACGTTTTGGATGTTTTTTATAAGTGAAGAAAAAAACCCGGGGCCTCATACATGCAAAGCATACGCTGTACCACTGAGCTACATCCCCCATATAGGTGCCTCAGCCCCATGCATAAGCCATAGATGCATCTACTGCATGTAAACGACCATTACACAAAGAAATGGGAGCAGCACTTACAAGCTTTTTACTGTCCAGCTTGTAAGTGCTGCTCTGATCCTGTGATCTTCCAGTGCTGCAGAGTCAAAACTGCCTCTGTCTGCAGCATTATAAAGAGCTGGGAAAAAATTGTCAGGAGTGCACGACCCCCTGACAACCAGGAGGCCGAGGAGCGGTGTGCTCCTGAAGATCGGGATCTTGGTACAAATCCTTTAACCCCTTTACCCCCAAGGGTGGTTTGCATGTTCATGACCAGGCCAATTTTTACAATTCTGACCACTGTCCCTTTATGAGGTAATAACTCTGGAACGCTTCCATGGATCCCGGTAACTCAGACACTGTTTTCTTGTGACATATTGTACTTCATGTTAGTGGTAAAATTTCACTGATATAACTTGCGTTTATTTGTGAAAAAAATGGAAATTTGGTGAAAATTTTGCAATTTTCCAACTTTTAATTTTTATGCCCTTAAATCACAGAGATACGGCACACAAAAAACTTAATAAATAACATTTCACATATGTTTACTTTACATCAGCACAATTTTGGAACCAAAAATTTTTTTGTTAGGAAGTTATAAGGGTTAAAAGTTGACCAGCGATTTCTCATTTTTGCAACACCATTATATTTTTAGGGACCACATCACATTTGAAGTCACTTTGAGGGGTCTATATGATAGAAAATACCCATAAGTGACATCATTCTAAAAACTGCACCCCTTAGGGTGCTCAAAACCACATTCAAAAAGTTTATTAACCCTTCAGGTGCGTCACAGGAATTTTTTGAATGTTTAAAAAAAATGAACATTTAACTTTTTTCACAAAAAAATTACTTCAGGTCCAATTTTTTTTATTTTACCAAGGGTAACAGGAGAAATTGGACTGCAAAAGTTATTGTGCAATTTGTCCTGAGTACGCTGATACCTGATATGTGGGGGGAACCACTGTTTCGGCGCATGGCAGAGCTCAGAAGGGAAGGAACGCCGTTTGACTTTTTCAATGCAAAATTGGCTGGAATTCAGATCGGACTCCATGTCGCGTTTGGAAAGCCCCTGATGTGCCAAAACAGTGGAAACTCCTCACAAATAACACCATTTTGGAAACTAGCCCCCTAAGGAACTTATCTAGATGTGTGGTGAGAACTTTGAACCCCCAGGGCTTCACAGAAGTTTATAATGTACAGCCGTAAAATTAAAAAAATCACATTTTTTCCACAAAAATGATCTTTTCACCCCCAATTTTTTATTTTCCCAAGGGTAACAGGACCCAAAAAGTTATTGTGCAATTTGTCCTGCATATGCTGATACCCCACATGTGGGGGTAAATCACTATTTGGGCGCATGGCAGAGCTCGGAAGGGAAGAAGCGCCATTTGACTTTTTTGGCTGGAATTGGGATAGGACTCCATGCCGCGTTTGGAAAGCCCCTGATGTGCCTAAACAGTGGAAACCCCCCACAAATGACACCATTTTGGAAACTAGACCCCCCAGGGAAATTATCGAGATGTGTGGTGAGCACTTTGAACCCCCAAGGGCTTCACAGAAGTTTATAACGCCCGGGCATGAAAATAAAAAAATCATATTTTTTCCACATCTTTTAATCCCCAATTTTTTTATTTTCCCAAGGGTAACAGGAGAAATTGAACCCCAAAAGTTGTTGTCCAATTTGTCCTGAGTACACTGATACCCCATATATGGGAGAAAACTACTGTATGGGCACACGTCGGGGCTTGGAAGGGAAGTAGTGACTTTTGGAATGCAGATTTTGATGGAATGGTCTGCGGGTGTCATGTCACGTTTGGAGAGCCTCTGATGTGCCTAAACTGTTGATACTCCCCACAAGTGACCCCATTTTAGAAGCTAGACCCCCCAAGGAACTTATCTAGATGTGTGGTGAGCACTTTGAACCCCCAAGTGCTTCAAAGAAGTTTATAACTTAGGCCCGGGCGTGAAAATAAAAAATCATATTTTTTTTCCACAAAAATGATGTTTGCCCCCAATTTTTTATTTTCCTAAGGGTAACAGGAGAAATTGGACCCCAAACATTGATTTTCAATTTCTCCTGAGTAGGCTCATACCCCATATGTGGGGGTAAAA
>NW_027361689.1:34932500-35037500 GCF_039654945.1 Dendrobates tinctorius
CTCCTCTAGAGCAGTGATGTTTTTGGCTTTTCGCTTGACAACACGGACTTTCAACTCCCTCCAAAGGTTTTCTATAGGGTTAAGATCTGGAGACTGGCTAGGCCACTCCAGGACCTTGAAATGCTTCTTACGAAGCCACTCCTTCGTTGCCCTGGTGGTGTGCTTTGGATCATTGTCATGTTGAAAGACCCAGCCACGTTTCATCTTCAATGCCCTTGCTGATGGAAGGAGGTTTGCACTCAAAATCTCACGATACATGGCCCCATTCATTCTTTCATGTACCTGGATCAGTCGTCCTGGCCCCTTTGCAGTGAAACAGCCCCAAAGCATGATGGTTCCACCACCATGCTTTACAGTAGGTATGGTGTTTGATGGATGCAACTCAGTATTCTTTTTCCTCCAAACACGACAAGTTGTGTTTCTACCAAACAGTTCCAGTTTGGTTTCATCAGACCATAGGACATTCTCCCAAAACTCCTCTGGATCATCCAAATGCTCTCTAGCAAACTTCAGACGGGCCCGGACATGTACAGGCTTAAGCAGTGGGACACGTCTGGCACTGCAGGATCTGAGTCCATGGTGGCATAGTGTGTTACTTATGGTAGGCCTTGTTACATTGGTCCCAGCTCTCTGCAGTTCATTCACTAGGTCCCCCCGCGTGGTTCTGGGATTTTTGCTCACCGTTCTTGTGATCATTCTGACCCCACGGGGTGGGATTTTGCGTGGAGCACCAGATCGAGGGAGATTATCAGTGGTCTTGTATGTCTTCCATTTTCTAATTATTGCTCCCACAGTTGATTTCTTCACTCCAAGCTGGTTGGCTATTTAAGATTCAGTCTTCCCAGCCTGGTGCAGGGCTACAATTTTGTTTCTGGTGTCCTTTGACAGCTCTTTGGTCTTCACCATAGTGGAGTTTGGAGTCAGACTGTTTGAGGGTGTGCACAGGTGTCTTTTAATACTGATAACAAGTTTAAACAGGTGCCATTACTACAGGTAGTGAGTGGAGGAAAGAGGAGACTCTTAAAGAAGAAGTTACAGGTCTGTGAGAGCCAGAAATCTTGATTGCTTGTTTCTGACCAAATACTTATTTTCCACCATAATATGCAAATAAAATGAAAAAAAAACAGACAATGTGATTTTCTGGATTTTTTTTTCTCAGTTTGTCTCCCATAGTTGAGGTCTACCTATGATGTAAATTACAGACGCCTCTCATCTTTTTAAGTGGTGGAACTTGCACTATTGCTGACTGACTAAATACTTTTTTGCCCCACTGTATATGACCTTAACCTATGTCTAGTGCCGTCTTTTGGGTTCACAAAATAATCCCTGATGGAATGCATATGGGGGCATATGGTACAATTGCCACATGCAAATGAGCCCCTAAGCATTATTCCCCTTTCCAACCCAATTACTGGTCTCATATAGTGACTTTTTGTTAAAATATCCTTAAAGTTTGGAGCCCTCCTTGCTGTTATACAGGGCCGTTCCGGCACCAGAGCAGACGTCTGCAAGTCCGTTGTAAGAATACCCCAATGTCTCCCAATCACTTCTCTCACCTGTGACCACTGACTATTATATTGCGTAATGAACCGGGGCATCACACTCCGAATCTTGTCACAAGTAACCAGGAGAGAGTCCTGCGTAGTACCATTCGCTCGCTGATAAGCTCGTGAAATGCTACCCCGAGGATAGTTTCTCTTCCTGAAGCACTTCGTTAATTGTGCAGCCTCCTCACGAAACACTACCTCCGATGTGCAATTTCTTCGTACTCTCAAAAATTGCCCTATGGGCACCCCATTTCTCGTATGGGCTGGATGAAAACTTGTATAGTCCAAAAGGTTATTTGTAGCAGTGGGTTTTCTAAATAGTCTTGTAGAGATGCCCCCATTGATATTAGAGACCGTAAGATCCAAGAAGTTAACTGAAACAGAGGACACAGTATAAGTGAGCACAATGTTGTATGGATTGGAATTCAATAATCCCATATAGATATCACATTCCTCTACCGTACCAGTCCAAATGAAAAAAATATCGTCGATAAAGCGCGACCAAAGTCGCACTTTATCTCTGAACATTTGTGTCACATATACCCGAGTGGCCTCCCACCATCCGAGAAACAAATTAGCCAAAACCGGGGCACATCTGGCCCCCATAGCCACACCGGAGGTCTGGAGAAAATAAGACCTGTCAAAAAGGAAGAAATTATGCTTCATCACAAAACCTAACAGATCCACAATGAATGAATCGTGCATTCTATCCGAATGAACTATCTGATCAAAAAAATACAGTACTGCAGTGATGCCATCAGAATGGTCAATATTAGAGTAAAGCGATTCTACATCGCAAGTGACCAACAAGGCCCCAGGGGGTAGAGTAACATCACGATGTTTCCTAATAAAATGAGAGGTATCCTGTATATAGGATGGTAACGTATTCACCATCGGTTGAAGGAAATAGTCCACATAGATAGAGGCCTTTTCGCATAAGCTGCCTATACTGGCAACTATAGGTCGGCCCGGAGGCCTAATAAGATCCTTATGGACCTTCGGCAACATGTAAAAGGTAGGAGTGATTGGATGTTCAACCCACAAAAATTCCATCTCCTTCTTGTTAATAATACCCAACTCAAAAGCCCTATCTAGTAGTCTCTTGAATTTAATAGAGAAGGGTCCAGTAGGATCTGACGGTAATCTTTTGTAGAATTGAACATTATCCAATTGGCGGTGCGCCTCTTCCTGATATAATTCATGCGGCCACAACACCACATTTCCACCTTTATCAGCCTCCTTAATCAAAAACAATTTGTTAGATTTTAAATTATCCACAGCCAGTCTTTCCCCCGCATGTAGATTATCCACGTGACGTGATCTAGCAGGAATGGCCAAAAATCTTTTTTGACCAACTCAAAAAAAACCCTCACAGCTGGAACCAAGGAAAAAGACGGGGCTACCATTGATTTATTTTTATAAGGAAATCGGTTTTTACCATGTGTCGTGTCCTCCTGTAAAAGATCCAATAGATCCTGTAACACCTGACGATCCGTTTGATCCAAACCATCCACCATCCGTGGCTTGTTATGTAAAACCTGAAGAATTAATTGTCTGCAAAAAATATAAAGGTCCTTATCCAAAGTGAACTTATCCATACCTATAACAGGCGAAAAAGTCAAACCCCTCTGTAACACAGAAATTTCCAAAGGTGAAAGGTTATATTGAGATAGGTTAATGATTTGAAGCACATTCTCCTGTACCTGTATCTCCGTAGTCCCATCCTCCACGACAACCTCCTCATCTACTTGCGAAAATTCCTGTACTGATTGTACTGTGGGGGCCTGCGTCCCCTGAAGCGGGTGTTTCTTGTGAACATCCTCCCGCCTGCGACGGCCCCTTCTTGTCCGATTTCGGCCTCGCTCTCGGCTGAAGATAAAAAATCACTACCCGATGTATAATCAGGTTTACGGGCCAACTCCACAGTTCTCTCTGGGGCCCTATCCATAGGGGCCTTACGTCTAATATTCCCTTTGTGTTTCCATTGGAATACCTGCTTCTCCTCAAAATCTCTACGATCTCTGTGAAATTTGGATTTTTTCTTATGGGTAATATCCCTATCATATCTGTCCAAAGTCTCTTTGAGCCTGGTTTTAAAAGGCAATACTTGGGTCACTTCATCAAAAGCACTCAGTTTAGTATCTAATTCTTTAATCTGTTTTTTAACCGAGACCAATAGCTCCCTATCATGTTCCAACAACATATTCATAATAATACCTGAGCATCGTAAAAGTCCCTTCTCCCATGTGGCACGAAAGTCCAAAGAGGGTTCCCATGCCGGATATATAGAAACCCTAAGGCCTCTTGGCACAATGTTGGATTTAATATATTCCTCCAAGGACCGAATGTTCCACCACAACCTGATGCCTAATTTATGTGCTGCTATCAACTCTGCAGTCACACTAGCAAATTCTGAACTAGGCATATAACTATTAGAAGTGGAAAAAATATCTGAGGACTGCGCCCTCCATGCTGCCTCTCTCGTATCCCAATCCATCCGGGAAGAACCACAGTAAGGACGGCTGAAATAAAACAACAATAAATTAAAAAAATATATAATACCCTTGCACAATGCATCAACCAAATAATAATGATATTAATGGTAAACGCCTAGAGCATACAATAATGTTCCAGGCCAATAATAAGGCCACAAGAAGGGCCGGCAAAGAACCGACCAAAACCAATTATATATAACAAAAATGGGGCGCACCAACTGTACCAATCACAAATATATAAATAAAGGTTTAGGTGCAGCAACAGTGGAATAATAAACATGAGAAGAGAAGAAAAAGAACCACTGCAAATAGCGCACAATGAACCAGTACAAAAACAATGTTTTATTGATGCAGCAATACAATTAAAAACATAATAAAAACATATGAAGCATCCCACAATATATAACAGTGAAGTATGGCATATCACAATTATAGATTATGCTGTAATAACCTGTATATCAACCATGTGGTCCAACCTCACAACAACCACCCCATAAACCTGCTCATGGAGACCAAGGGCCCTAATATTGCACAATCGCTGCATGAAATAATTCCATGCATGTGTCCCTAAATATTCACTGGTTAGGGCACACAGGCCATAATAAGCCAACAGCAATATGGCCAATGCCCACAATCCAATATTCAATTGTACCACACAAAAATTACTCCAGAGCAACCAATAATAAGGTCGCAGTGAAAATACAGCTATAACCAAGTGGGTGCTACACCCAGGATCATACCCCACGCGTATCGCCGCAACCCATGCGGCTTCATCAGGGGAAGTACACTGATCATGATCCAACAGCCTTATATACCTTACTAAGACTCAAATGACCCGCACATGCACCACAGGTGAACTGCCCCCATCCAAAAGTTCCAATCACTACAAAAAGACCGGCGTCCTGGTAACTGAAGGAACATGGCCGCCGCGCATGCGCAATGAGCTGTGTGAGGAGTGTTGATAAAACAGGGGGAAAAAAAAAAACCCTTCAAAAAATTTTTCTTTAAAAAAATTTCTTTTCTCTCCTTTTCGCACCTGCGTCCAGTGAGACACATGGAGTTCTCCCCTGGAACGCAAGCCTCACGCCCCCACATGCTGGCCAAAGAAGTCAATCAAGGTCAGCACCGAGCGGTAACCCACACCCGGGCGCGAGGCTGCAGCTCCAACGACACACAGTGCTCACAAGAGCATGCAACATGAAGAACAGACACAACAATGAGACAGACAAACACATAGGGAGGGGGTCACAACATGAAAAGGAGCCATAAGCTAATTAGGGTTAATGTGAAGCATGAACACCGGTACATGTCATAAAAGACATTAAAAATATAACAATGGCTACCTATCCCCAGGTCCAACCCAATGGTCCCCATGAGCTCAAACCTAGGGATCCACCATATTATTCCAAGGTCACAATATACAATAGAACTAGATAGAAAATCCATAAAGGGATTAATGTCCCAAACAATGTATAAGGTAAAACCTCACAGCCAAAAATGATAATATGATGATAAAACCCCCCTCACATCAGACTCCTACTATACAGAAAACAGAAGATAATGATAAGGAATATCTCAAAGAGACTACAGAGACATCGTGTAAACCTATCAATTACAACCATATGAATCAGTACAGGTACAACTTTATTCAGATTTTAGTTACATATAAGAGAAGGTTATTACAGCATAATCTATAATTGTGATATGCCATACTTCACTGTTATATATTGTGGGATGCTTCATATGTTTTTATTATGTTTTTAATTGTATTGCTGCATCAATAAAACATTGTTTTTGTAGTGGTTCAGTGTGCGCTATTTGCAGTGGTTCTTTTTCTTCTCTTCTCATGTTTATTATTACACTGTTGCTGCACCTAAACCTTCATTTATATATTTGTGATTGGTACAGTTGGTGCGCCCCATTTTTGTGTCACATAACAAGAGAACTTCCAAAATATTCCGAAATCTGATAAATGTGCGGAAATTCACCAGTCTTCTGTCTGGATGTAACACGAAGATCTGACTCAGCGCTAAATATCAGACAGATTTGCTTTTGTTGAGGATTCTATGTAGAATAACTGTCGGACACCAGGGGGCGCTGTAACCAGCACTATACATGTACAGATCGACATCGCTAGAGACTACAGAGGAGCAGATTGTGTTTGCAGACCCCTGGTCCAGTTACTCTGAGGCTGTGAAATGACAGCCCCCCGAACCTCCCCCTACCTGCCGCTGCTCCCAGATTTGTAGGCTCCGCACGTTTCCAAAGATGCATATCTAATGCTGGCAGGTGGAAGGAGGTTCGCATAGTATCAGTATTATGC
The DNA here is from genome assembly GCF_039654945.1 of Dendrobates tinctorius. Classification (NCBI taxonomy): domain Eukaryota; kingdom Metazoa; phylum Chordata; class Amphibia; order Anura; family Dendrobatidae; genus Dendrobates; species Dendrobates tinctorius. Next base: position 34,938,866 of record NW_027361689.1, read on the forward strand.
AGGCACTGAATGGTAGTATTATGTGTGCTCTGTATGGTAGTATAATGTGTGCTCTGTATGGTAATATTATGTGAGTGCTGTATGGTAATATTATGTGAGCTCTGTATGGTAGTATAATGTGTGCTCTGTATGGTAGTATTATGGAGCTGGGTGCTGTATGTAGTATTATTTGAGCGCTTTATGCCAGTTTTATGTGGGCTCTGTATGGTTGTATTATGTGGGCTCTGTATGGTAGTATTATGTGGGCTCTGTATGGTAGTATGTGGGCTCTGTATGGTAATATTATGTGGGTGCTGTATGGTAGTATTATGTGGGCTCTGTATGGTAATATTATGTGGGTGCTGTATGGTAGTATTATGTGGGCTCTGTATGGTAGTATAATGTGTGCTCTGTATGGTAGTATTATGGAGCTGGGTGCTGTATGTAGTATTATTTGAGCGCTTTATGCTAGTTTTATGTGGGCTCTGTATGGTAGTATTATGTGGGCTCTGTATGGTAATATTATGTGGGTATTGTATGGTAGTATTATGTGGGTGCTGTATGGTAGTATTATGTGGGCTCTGTATGGTAATATTATGTGGGTGCTGTATGGTAGTATTATGTGGGTGCTGTATGGTAGTATTATGTGGGTGCTGTATGGTAGTATTATGTGGGCTCTGTATGGTTGTATCATGTGGGCTCTGTATGGTAGTATTATGTGGGTGCTGTATGGTAGTATTATGTGGGCTCTGTATGGTAATATTATGAGGGCTCTGTATGGTAATATTATGTGAGAGCTGTAAGGTAATATTATGAAGGCTCTATATAGTAGTGTTATCTGTGCTCTGTATGGTAGTATGGGGCTGGGTGCTGTATGTAGTATTATTTGTGCGCTTTATGCTAGTATTATGTGGGCTCTGTATGGTTGTATTATGTGGGCACTGTATGGTTGTATTATGTGGGCTCTGTATGTTAATATTATGGGGGCTCTGTATGGTAGTATTATGTTTTCTCTGTATGGTTTTATTATGTGGGCTCTGTATAGTAATATTATGTGTGCGCTGAATGGTAGTATTATGTGGGCTCTGTATGGTAATATTATGGGGGCTGTGTATAGTTGTATTATGTGGGCTCTGTATGGTTGTATCATGTGGGCGCTGTATGGTAATATTATGTGGGCTCTGTATGGTTTTATTATGTGGGCTCTGTATGCTAGTATTATGTGGGCTCTGTATGGTTGTATTATGTGGGCTCTGTATGTTTGTATTATGTGGGCTCTGTATGGTAATATTACGTGGGCTCTATTTGGTAGTATTATGCTAGCACTTTGTAGCAGTATTTGTTATGAACTGAACTTAACCCATTATATTGTGGACATTTATAAACAGTCCTACCTATAATTGCTCCAACACCACAGTGCTATACCATACTGTCTGTATAAGGCTATGTGCACACGGTGCGGATCCTCCTGCAGATTTTTCCGTGCGGATTTTACTAAATCCGCAGTTTAATGACCTGGATTTTTCCTGCGGATTTCTTCCTTTTTTTTGCGGTTTTACTGCCGTTTTTATGCGGTTTTACACTGCGGTTTTCCACCTGTGGATTTGTAGAATGGAGCAGGTGGAAAACTGCAGCAAAACCGCACAAAAGAAGTGACATGCTGCTTTTTATTTCCGCACAAAAACCGGGCGGAGAAATCCGCAGCATGTGCACAGCGGTTTTTTTTACATAGGCTATAATGGTACTGTACATCACCTGCAGTACTGCAGCGGCGAATCCGCAGTAGGAACCGCACCGTGTGCACAGACCCTAATGTTTCCACTCCAGGACCTGTCTCCTATAAAACTTATATTTTAAGATTCATCAGTTTTTGACCCACATTCTTTTGCTGTTGTAGTTTATAAGCCTGTAGCTTCCAGCTCCACCATTTTTTGAAAGGGAGTGCAGCTTATCTTGGAGTTGGTGAAGCTGAGCGCATTTGAAAAATTCATCATAATTTAGAGCATAAAAGTCATTACTGCTGCAGCCAATCAGTGAGCTCAGCGGCTCGTGCTGTCTACCCAGGTAGCGCTCATGCAGTTGTAGGGGATGTAGCTCAGTGGTAGAGCGCATGCTTTGCATGTATGAGGCCCTGGGTTCAATCCCCGGCATAAAGAACATTATAACATCTAAATTCAGAAATCTGAAAAAATGTGAGTAACATTCCCTGGTCATCTGTCTGGATGTAGCACAAGGATCAGACTCACTATTAAGTATCAGAACAACTAATTTTTAAGAATTATGTGTCAGACACTAGGGGCCGGTGTAATCAGAACATAGCGGATGAAAAATTATATACTTTCAAAGTATAAAAATGATTTTGTGATTTTTTTTCTCTAACACTCGAAAAAAAAAATTTTTTCACAATTCTCACAGGGATAAACATGCGATCCTGTGATTTCACTGATAATGCACAGTACTACTTATGTACTGCTGTGCACTAACCTGTCAGTGTTTAGCTGCAGCCTATTGGGGATCTGATAGAATAATGTATAGGGCAAGAACAGAGGTCAAAGTTAGGACTTTGGTTACCGTAAGAATCCAAGCGGGGGGGTGCTGACAGAGGAAGCGACCTTCAGCTGTCGAGCTCCTTAGATACCTCAATCACTATTGATAACAGCATCTGAGGAGTTAAAGTGCTGGGATCGGAGATAGGTCTGGTCCCAGCACACACAGAAGGAGATCACCTGTGTATAACCACTGACTCTTGCTGCAGATGGTCACAACTTTTGTGCCCGTGCCATCCCCCCAAAAATAAGATTTTTGAAAAAGAAGGATTCCCGGTGCACAACCTCAGCGTAAAATATGACCGTGCCATTATTAGCCTACAGGCTGCTTATATTAGTTGGATCTGGAGTTCTCTTTGCCTATTTATCATGAGATCTCAGTAAAAGATTCACTAAATCATAAAATTCTCTCTGCGTTCAGCCACCACTAGAGGGAGCTCCTAGCAAGTGATAACAGCTCCCACTGAACCCTGTGATAAATCAGTGAGCTCCCTCTAGTGGTGAGAGAATTGTGCAAAAGTGCTCAGAGAGGGGTTTCTGGGAATTAAAATTATTCCAAAAATCTCCAAATCAGAAATTTTTTTGTATGTTTTAAAATGTAGAAGGAAATCTGGATGAAGTGCCGCTGTGTTATGCAGATTAACACCCACCTGTCATGGTCGGAGATCTACCTATAAGATGCTACAGTCAGTAGGGATTGCAGCATTTTGGTGTTACAGAGTTGGGGTCCTCTTTCGTCCCACTGAACCCACAGCAGAGCAATTGTGGGGTGCTGAGCAGCTGTTAAGGAAGCTGCAGGTCTTATAAAGTCCACAAGAGGGCCTAAAATCTCTTCACACTGATTTGTAAAGACTTTTATCAATGGCAGCTGTTATAACCTGATATCATAAAACATCTGTTAGATTCACAGAACTCTTGCCTATAGTAGTATTTAAAAAATTAAAATGACAAAGGGAAAGTTAGGAGGTGTCAGGGTAATCAATATGATAAAATATAAAATGGAAAATTGTGGAGTGAATAAAAGATAATAACCCTGCGACCAAGAAGCCGGACTGAAGTAGTGACCACATAATTTTTCAATATTTTGGGCTTTTATGGAAAAGGTAAATCTTATTATCGATGAATTCTTTCGATTTTCTTATACTTAAAGGGATTGGTTCCCACTGTACATTGCTGTAGAGCGCCCCGATGGTGCCCGATACAAGAAGAAAGGTAACTTACCTACGGGATCAGGAGAGATGCCGCCTTTCAGCCGCCGCTGATTGTCTGCAGCCCATCAGGGGACATAAGCACCGCTACGAGACCATCAGGGGGCGCAGCGCTCAGAGATGTTCCCATCCGGGAGATGGGAATTAAAGTAGTTTTGCTTCGTCCCTAATGGTCCAGACTGTTGGAATATGATGTCATTTATGCTGCAGAATTATGAAAAAAGAAAAACGAATTGTGAGAAGCTCTATGATGGTAGATTCAGAGTCAGATTCTCGTCATGGATCGTTCTCAGAATTGAGATCACACATCAGACGGTGTGTGCAGGGGATGTAGCTCAGTGGTAGAGCGCATGCTTTGCATGTATGAGGCCCCGGGTTCAATCCCTGGCATCTCCAGCTTTTGTGTCAAATAACAAGAAAACTTACAAAATATTCAAAAATCTGATAAATGTCTTCTGTCTGGATGTAACACGAAGACCGGACTCAGCACTAAATATCAGACAGATTTGCTTTTGTTGAGAATTCTATGTAGAATAACTGTCAGACACCAGGGGGCGCTGTAACCAGCACTATACATGTACAGACCGACATCGCTATAGACCACAGAGGAGCAGATTGTATTTGTAGACAGGGCTGCCACTAGGAATTTTGGGGCACCCTGGAGACTCCGGACAGGCTCCACCCCAGCGTCGCCTCCACCCTCGAACTGTCCACAGTCAAAAGATTGTTTAAGCCGCCGCCACGACAAGGTAGACTTTTGGCCAGTACCTACTCTACTCTAACCTATTAAACATTTGTGAAAATATCCAATACAATTTAGGTATATTTTTATTTATTTTTCAATTTTTAAAATGACCAATAATATCACATACAGGGGACAAATACCAGCGCACCATGACTAGACACCATATTACCACCACTTAGTGACCTATACTACCACATACAAGGAACAAATACCACCGCACCATGACCAGACCACATATTACCACCACAGTGACCGAATAATACCACATACAAGGAACAAATACCCTCGAAGAAGCCAACACGAAATGCGCGTTGGGGCTGCGTTCTTGTGGGTCCCTGACTGAGGCATAATGGGTAAGAGCAGAGTTTACACTATGTTTTGGATTGTGGCTCTATACTAATTTACAGTCATATGTTAAAGTTTTTAACTGATGGACTCAGTTATATTTCTGGTTTCAAATGAGGTTTATTGTACTAACAGAAAATGTGCAATCTGCATTTAAACAAAATTTGACTGGTGCAAAAGTATGGGCACCCTTATCATTTTCTTGATTTGAACACTCCTAACTACTTTTTACTGACTTCCTGAAGCACTAAGGCTGGTTTCACATTTGCGTTTTTTTGCGCTTGAAAAAACGCATACGTGCTCATGCGTTTTTTCCCCTATATTTAACATGGGTGCGCATACCTGCGCGCTGGCATGCGCACGTATGCGATTTTCATGCGCTGCGTTTTTTTGGGGTGTGCGTTTGTATTTCACAGACGCTACATGTTGCATTTTTTGGTCCTGGAAAAAAACGCATGCGCACGTATGCGCACGTTTTGCGCTAAAAATGGCCATTATAGCCTATGGATGCGCATACGTGCGCACTGGCATGCGCATGTATGCGTTTTTTTAGCGCTGCGTTTTTTTGGTGGTGACCACTTGTTGTACTAGTTATAAACTTCTAAAGTCAAAAAAAAAAGTCTATATAAAGGAGGTGCCTGCCAAAACTCTTGCCACTACTACACTGACAGATTGGAGAGCAGACAGTCACCAAGGAACACATTATCAGCGCAAGAATGTGAGTATATTACATTATATGCCTGTCCTTTTAAATTATGTATGTACTAATGATTTTTATTATTTTTACATGCAGTATGTCTTCAGAATCCGAATATTCCCCATCGCGGCAGGAATTGGCGCAAGCAGACAGTGAGGTGATTATTTTCGTGCATCTGGTAAGTATATCTGCTGCTACTCCAAATCTCTTACGTTTTTTTCAACTTTTTTAAGACATCATCCTCATCATCTTCTGCGGACGGGACTTCTGAGGGCGAAGAGCAGGAGCAGCGAAGCCAAGTCCCGGTGGTGATACGGAATGTATGTATCAAATGATTTGTAATGTTCTTTATTTTTTATCTTCTATTTTTACTCTTTTTTTATGTTTCTTTTTTTTGTAACTTTTTATTCAATTTAAATTTGATTATTCTAATGAATGTGTTTTGTCTAGGTTCCACAACGGGATGAAGACGTCTACCTGGATAATGAGCAGCTCATCAGCCTGGTCCAGGAGCGTGCGCCGTTGTGGGACAGCCGTGACCGGCTGTACAAGGACAATGTGGTGACCCGGCGGCTATGGAATGAGGTGGCCGCAGCGTTGATGGATGGCTGGGACAGCGCCACAGCATCCTCCAAAAAGGCGTTTAGTGAGTATTTCCCTGCTCTGTATTGTGCCGCAGTGACTGTTGTCCTTGACGGCACTGTTGGGTTTCGTGCTAGGTATATTCTAGCAGGAAACCCAACAGTGTCATCGGGCTCTACAGTGACTGCTTTGAGTATTGTATTGCTATATTGTGCCGCAGTGACTGTTGTCCTTGACGGCACTGTTGGGTTTCGTGCTAGGTATATTCTAGCAGGAAACCCAACAGTGTCATCGGGCTCTACAGTGACTGCTTTGAGTATTGTATTGCTATATTGTGCCGCAGTGACTGTTGTCCTTGACGGCACTGTTGGGTTTCGTGCTAGGTATATTCTAGCAGGAAACCCAACAGTGTCATCGGGCTCTACAGTGACTGCTTTGAGTATTGTATTGCTATATTGTGCCGCAGTGACTGTTGTCCTAGACGGCACTGTTGGGTTTCGTGCTAGGTATATTCTAGCAGGAAACCCAACAGTGTCATCGGGCTCTACAGTGACTGCTTTGAGTATTGTATTGCTATATTGTGCCGCAGTGACTGTTGTCCTTGACGGCACTGTTGGGTTTCGTGCTAGGTATATTCTAGCAGGAAACCCAACAGTGTCATCGGGCTCTACAGTGACTGCTTTGAGTATTGTATTGCTATATTGTGCCGCAGTGACTGTTGTCCTTGACGGCACTGTTGGGTTTCGTGCTAGGTATATTCTAGCAGGAAACCCAACAGTGTCATCGGGCTCTACAGTGACTGCTTTGAGTATTGTATTGCTATATTGTGCCGCAGTGACTATTGTCCTTGACGGCACTGTTTTTTTTTTCCCAACAGTGGACAAAGTCCGAACACGTTGGCGTTCGATCAAGGACCGCTTCAACAGTGATGTTCGTGCTGAGGGCCAGGTTCGCAGTGGATCTGCGTCAAGGACCAGAACTAGATACCGTCACTATCACACAGTTCCTAAGACCGGTCCTTGCCACGAGATCGTAAGTATTATAAATTTTGGGTTTTTATTTTTATTAATCTGTGTTTTTCTAATCCACAGCTGATGCTTCTTGTAAAGGCATGGTAGTAATGATTTTCCTTTCTTCCACAGCACCTGGAGCAGCACCCTGCAACCTGGCCCTGGAGCGGTCCTTCCTCGGACGTCCTCTGACCCGTCCCAGCCATCCGACAGCCAGGAAGCACCTTGCAGGTCAGCCACACACACAGCTGGTGACCAGGAAGCTGGGCCATCAGGTGTTCCCCTGTCCCAGGTCTCTGCCACTGGTTATGCGGGCACTACCCGCCAGCGGCAGAGGGCCTTGGACAGGAATGTCTTGCCCAAGTTTATGCATTTGAGCGAGGCCTTTAATTCCAGCCTCAAGTCGCTGTCCTACAGAGTTGAAAGCGGTTTTGCACTCATGGAACGTGGTTTTAACCACTTTGAACACCGCTTCAATTCTGTAGAACAGCGCCTTGACCGTCTGGAGGCCGACCTCAACAGACCAGCACACCATTTTTTTAGTAAGATTGAAAAGGGCATGGCGGAACACCTTAGTCCTGAGCAACAGCTGAATGTGCTGCAGGCCTGCAACAATGCTTTCTTGCAGGCTATGCAGCATAATCGGTACGGTCAGCAGTCAGTGGTGTCATTTCCACCTGTGCCACCATTGACTCGCTTCACTTCACTACCGACTTGTGCTGCATACCACTGCACGGACACCTCTATTCAAAGCCAGGACACCCACCGTTACACCACCACAAGTCTGAGTGCAGCTGGTCACTTCACCGACACCACCATGGCAAGCGCTGCTCCTGTCTGGAGCACCACCGCCACTCCCATGCATGCGTGGAGCTCAGCCACCACTAGGCAAACATGGAACAGCCCTGCCACTACAACAACATGTAGTAGCCCTGCCACCACCATTCCGCAAACCTGGACCATCACTGCCGCCACCAGTCCTCCTGCAAGGACGAGCACTGCCAACCAAGAGCAGCAGCAGCAGCCACCTCAGCAGCAGCCACCTCAGCAGCAGCCACCTCAGCAGCAGCCACCTCAGCAGCAGCAGCAGCCACCCCAGCAGACGGGGGACCTACACTCAATATTTGCCCCAAGTTCAAGGCGAAATCCATCAAGGCGGGCATTGGGCCAAAGTCGGTCCAGGCACACAAGCCTACGGCGACATGCCATTACAACAAATGTACCTGAACAGATTTCCTCTCCTCCAAGTGTTCCTAGTTTAATTCCCTTAACTGGACTACCTTCCCCCACAAGTTTTGTTGCCCCTTCCCCTCAAACACCGTCTTCAACTGCAAGTGTTGCATATTCCCTGCACACCCCCAAATTGAAACCATCTGCCCCCAAACGCCGGAAAAAATAATTTTTTGGTTTATTTTTGTGATTAAAAATAAATTTACATTTGTGGTTCACCATTACAAAGTTTCATTAATGTTGTTTGCGCCGCTCACACACACTGATGGGTAAATACATGTTAAAAACCAACCCAAGGCCTAGTATAGTCATATGTGAAATAACACGGACTAGTATAGTCATACCAAGGCCTAGTGTAATAACTCGAGTTTTACCAACTTGGATCTGGTTTCATGAAAAACAAAAAGTTGAAACTTGTCTAAAAAATAAGTTTCTTTCTTAAAAAGTTTCACCAGTTTGTTTTTTGTGAAACAAGATGCTAGTTGGTAAAAATCGAGTTATTACAGTAGGCCTTGGTATGACTATACTAGGCCGTGGTATTTCACATGACTATACTAGTAGGCCCAAGGCCTACTATACTCATATTTGAAATACCACGGCCTAGTATAGTCACTCCAAGGCCTAGAGTAATAACTCTAGTTTTACCAACATGAATCTGGTTTCATGAAAAACAAACTGTTGAAACTTGTCAAGTTTCACCAGTTTGTTTTTCGTGAAACAAGATCCTAGTTGGTAAAAATCGAGTTATTACAGTAGGCCTTGGTATGACTATACTAGGCCGTGGTATTTCACATATGACTATACTAGTAGGCCCAAGGCCTACTATACTCATATTTTAAATACCACGGCCTAGTATAGTCATTCCAAGGCATAGTGTAATAACTCTAGAAACTTGTCTATTTATACACTACCACAATTTTAAATAAAAGTTGGAATTGAGCTGATTACATTCATCCACTCAATGCTGACTTGTATTCCCCATTGACTTTCATTGGGTGGGGTTGGGTTTTGAGGGTTGGGTTTTGAAAAAATCACATACTTTTTTTTCAACTAGTTTGACAATTTTCTCTTGAAAAAAATTGGTTTCCTGATTCATGGCCTGCAGCTTTGCTCGTTCCAATATATTTCACGCAGACTAGCAATGCTGCATTTTAACTCATATGTGTATTTACCTGCCCAGGTGTGTGAACATCATAAAATTCAGTTATACATGGGAAGTTTTTTATTTAATTGGATTTTAAAAAATATAGTGCACTCAGTAATGGTATCAAATAAGGTTTTTTATTACCATAAACAAACAAAAACATTACACCATTTCATCTTGCCAGTGCACCCGTCCTACATCAGAAATAAAGTAGGCCGCAAATTGGTCCCTCATTTGGCCAACTTCAACGGATGACCTGAGAGTGTGCTGAGTGAATTCAGGCAATGGGTTAGGAGCATCATCGTCCAGTTCAAAGGTCGGGTGCTCTTTAGCCATCACAAAGTTATGTAGAACCACACAGGCCTTCACCACCTTATCGACTGTTTCAAGTTTAAGATTAATGGCCGTGCCCAGAATTCGCCATCTGGAGACAAGAATCCCAAAAGCACACTCGACAGTTCTTCTGGCCCTGGTCAGCCTGTAATTAAATATTTTTTTGGTGTGGTCCAAGTCCCGGCTGGAGTAGGGTTTCAGTAAGTTTCCGCACATTTGAAAAGCCTCATCGCCAACCATTACAAAGGGCAGTGGCGGAGCTTCGGTGTGAGGAAGAGGCCGTGGCATAGGGAAATTAAATTGGTTGCCATACAACCTCCGGCCCATGTCTGAGTTTTTAAAAGCCTGTGAGTCATTACCACGGCCAAATGCTCCAATGTCCACTGCTACAAACATACATCCGGCATCCGCAATGGCCATGAGTACTATTGAAAAGTACTTTTTGTAATTATAGTACTCAGATCCAGTTCTTTTGGGTTTGATGATCCGTATGTGTTTACCATCAACAGCTCCCAAACAGTTGGGAAAATTGCATACTGTCCAGAATTTGTCAGCAATTTCCATCCACTTTTCAGCGGTGGGCAGGGGCAGAAATTCTGGACAAAGAACATTCCAGAGAGCCCGGCAGGTGTCAGCAACAATTCCTGACAAGGTAGAGATTCCAATACGGTACTGGAAGTGTAGTGAAGATAGGGTTTCTCCAGTCGCCAGGAATCTGTGAACAGACAAAGAAGTAAAATTAATATTTATGTATATTATTTTAAAAAACTATAAAATAAAATATTAGTACATTCACGAAAACTAATTACCCAAGGTTTTGAATACTAAATTTAAAAAAAAAACATCAGACCGCACCCCTTGGTTTAATATTACATACCGTAATGTCACCAGTAGCCGTTCCTCAGGAGGAATCGCACGACGGAGCTGTGTGTCCTGTCTCCGGATAGATTGTTGGACACGAGCAAGCAAATCCCTGAAACTTTCTTGGGACATCCGGATATAATCTATAAATTTCTCCGGGTTTGCCTGGAGCTCGCTGTAGAGGGTGTGGTATGCCCCACGGCTCTCCCGGAGTTCAACAATCGGATGTATCCACATACGCCGCCGCTGCCGTCTTCGCTCCCTCTCTCTCTTCCTTTGTTCATGGCAGGCAACTGCATACGCCTGAGCCATCGCGATGTCCAAATCCAAGTTGAAGTGAAAACTCTTCCAGCGCAGATCCATGGTCACGAGAAGAATCAAGCAAATGTGAAGAATACTGTAGACAGGGTCTATATATTAACATACCACACCCACAATGAAGTCCCATTGGTCTTGTGTGTTGTTGAATGTTTTTTTTTTCTTTTTTGGGGGGTTTTTCCAAAATCTGTAAAAAAACGCAAAGGCACAAAAAACGCATACAAACGCACAAAAACGCTGCGGTTTTTTCCTGCATGCGCATAAAAATGCTTGAAAAAAACGCAGCATTTGTATGCATTTGTATGCGTTTTTTCAATGCGTTTTTTTGCGGGAAAAACGCGCTGCAAAAAAAAGCAAGTGTGAAACAGGCCTAAATTAGTTTTGTAACCTCATTGAGCTTTGAACTTCATAGCCAGGTGTATCAAATCATGAGAAAAGATATTTAAGGTGGCCACTTGCAAGTAGTTCTCCTATTTGATTCTCCTATGAAGAGTGGCATCATGGGCTCCTCAAAACAACTCTCAAATGATCTGAAAACAAAGATTATTCAACATAGCTTTTCATGGGAAGGATACAAAAAGTTGTCTCAGAGATTTAACCTGTCAGTTTCCACTGTGAGGAACATAGTAAGGAAATGGAAGAACACAGGTACAGTTCTTGTTAAGCCCAGAAGTGGCAGGCCAAGAAAAATATCAGAAAGGCAGAGAAGAAGAATGGTGAGAACAGTCAAGGACAATCCACAGACCACCTCCAAAGACCTGCAGCATCATCTTGCTGCAGATGGTGTCACTGTGCATCGGTCAACAATACAGCTCACTTTGCACAAGGAGAAGCTGTATGGGACAGTGATGTGAAAGAAGCCGTTTCTGCAAGCACACCACAAACAGAGTCACCTGAGGTATGCAAAAGCACATTGGGACAAGCCAGTTACATTTTGGAAGAAGGTCCTGTGGACTGATGAAGTAAAGATTGAGTTGTTTGGTCATACAAAAAGGCATTATGCATGGAGGCTAAAAAACACAGCATTCCAAGAAAAACACTTGCTACCCACAGTAAAATTTGGTGGAGGTTCCATCATGCTTTGGGGCTGTGTGGCCAATGCCGGAACCGGACAATAATGTGCAAGAATCAGTGACGAAGTTGAAGTTACGCAGGGGATGGATATTTCAGCAAGACAATGATCCAAAACACCGCTCCAAATCTACTCAGGCATTCATGCAGAGGAACAATTACAGTGTTCTGGAATGGCCATCCCAGTCCCCAGACCTGAATATCATTGAACATCTGTGGGATGATTTGAAGCGGGCTGTACATGCTCGGCAACCATCAAACTTAACTGAACTAGAATTGTTTTGTAAACAGGAATGGTCACAAATACCTTCATCCAGGATCCAGGAACTCATTAATAGCTACAGAAAGCAACTAGAGGCTGTTATTTTTGCAAAAGGAGGATCTACAAAATATTAATGTAACTTTTATGTTGAGGTGCCCATACTTTTGCACCGGTCAAATTTTGTTTAAATGCAGATTGCACATTTTCTGTTAGTACAATAAACCTCATTTGAATCCAGAAATATAACTGAGTCCATCAGTTATTAGATATATGAAACTGAAATAGCTATTGCAAAAACCAAAATTGTTCTAAAGAAATAAGGTTAACATTAATAGGGGTGCCCAAACTTTAACATATGACTGTATATGCGGGTTGTCTCTCATGGATACATTAGAGGGTATTTGAACCCTCAATAATGACTTTTTATTATCTGTGACCCAGCCATTGAGCAATAAAAGCACCTTAAAGCATATTTTGGGCTCCAACTCTGTGTATTAGTTGTTTCTATGTCTATAGAAATACATTGTATACAGCAGTGTATGTCTTTGTGCTTGCATTCTGAATGTGTGACCACCGCCTCACTTTACATAAAATTCTCATAGAGAATCTGATAACTTTAATAACAGTTGACTCCAGTCTTTGCGTTAGGCTGTGTTCACACGTTTGTGGTTTTTTTCTCGGATTTCTCAAAATATCCGCTCGAAGAACGCCTAAAAGAAGCTTCCCATTCATTTTAATGCATTTTGCACTTTTTGTGCATATTGATGCGGTCTTTTCTGCTCATTAATTTGAACTTGGGGGCCGCATTCCTTGAAGGACAAAGTTACATTTTTAGTGATACCGTTTTTTATTCTATACACCTTTTGAACATTTTTGCTGTGTTTTTTTAAAAAATGTTTAGAGCTTGGATGTGGCGATAACTACAATATGAGTGCACATTTGTTATGTCCCCTTATTGTAGTTATGTCCCCATACAGGTCCCCATATTGTAGATATGTCCCCATACAGGTCCCCAGATTGTAGTCATGTCTCTATATCCAGGTCCTCATATTGTAGTCATGTCCCTATATTGTTGTCATGTCCCCATCCAGGTCCCCATATTGTAGTCATGTCTCCATATCCAGGTTCTCATATTGATCAAGGGAGGGTGAACCAAAGAAATACAATCATAAGGTCCATAGGTACTGAAAAAATAAAATAACCTTATTGATCAAATTTCACAGACAAAGGTGGACAGGATAACAGGTGGGCAGATAAACAACCATGCACTGTGGAGGGCAGGTGCGACCAGCAATGTAATACAGTTAGAGGTCAAAAACATAGACCACGTTGGTATCAAATCCACTGTGGATCACGTAAAATAGTACATACTCTACATAGCCAAAAATTAGAAAGATAATTGAGTTAGATATCAATAAAGCACACAGGATAAGTGTGTATTCAACATATTTATACAGCTGACCAAAAATATAGAGTGTACTGGCCAATGTTACCTATTAATAGTACCTGGCAGAGAGTAGCAGTGGAAATAGCTGGTCAGTCTTTACACCCCGACGCACGTTTCGGATAAAAGACCTTCCTCAGGGAGCATGGAAGTGTCACCGATATGTGGGTTTAAAAAGGCAGAGGCCCGGAAGTCAATTAAGGCTGGAAGCCAGCAATTGTTGACGCGTCGTCACCCAGCAGCCAAACCAGAAACACATGAGGCCCCACGTGATCTGGCACCGGGTGCATCGCAGGCACAGAAGCAGATAGAGGATGGCGGCAGAAAGGAGGTGCACGCGCACTAGCATGCAACAGATGGAGGACCATATAAAGTACTGGCAAAACCGGGGTACATACAAATAAAAAAGAATATACATATCAGCAGCAAACTAGTGCATAAATATATATAAGGGCTGTCAATCAGCCATCAGAATTCACAATACCACAAAAAGTTAATATAATAAAACAAAATGATATAAATGCAAAAATTAATAAAGCACAAGGCTGCCAATCAGCCATCAGATGTTTAGATCCAAATATGATAGAAATTTATATAGGAAGCAACAATACATAATATCAAATACAATTACAGACGGGAGAGATACTGCTAAATCACCATATACAGTTAATATTTGGTTAGATAAATCCTAATTAAAATGTACAATGCAATGGATCAACCACGAAGGAAAAAGACAAAAATATTATAGCAGCTATTACTGGTTATATTGAATATATAGACTCCATACTTGTATATAACATATAAGCACTTGCAGATTATATCAGGATGGATATTGTATATAGAATATAAGGAAAGGACACAAAAATGCCTCGATACACAATAAATATTCTATATTCAAGCATTAACCGAAAATCAGTGTATACAGTGCAGTCAGTCAACCCCCAAACATGTTACAGTATATATTATTATATTATCATGAAAAAAATTTGTAAAAAAGTTTTTTTACATTCTTACGGAGGCGACCTGAATACACATTATCCACCCAAAGAGTTATTAGATACCTCATCAAAATTGTCAATATACAAGGACAGAAGAAGACCATATATATATATATACAGCTCTGGCAGAAATTAGGAGACCACTGCACAGTGTTATAGAAATCAGCTTCTCTACGTGTCTGACAGCCATTCCATTCCACTGTCAGTTGAATTCCAACCAGAGCACACCTCATTCTACTTAATGTGCTTCTGATTAGGTGATCACCGGAACCAAATCTTATTTAACGAAGAAAAGTATAAAAGACCCTGCTGTGGTGTTCACAATCCTCTTGCAATAGGACAAGCTGGATGGCAAAACAAGTGCTAGTAATATCCCAAAGGTAATAGGAATTAAAAAATAACATAACCATGCGAAAGGAGTTGAAAAGTCTTCAGTGAGGAAAAGAAGGGCTCAATTCTGGCTTTACTAACAGAGGGATACAGAGAGCGTCATGTTGTCTTAAAATTTCTAAGACAGCAGTCCATTACAACAAGGTCAAGCAGCAGACATTGGGGACAACAAAGCTACAGACCGGCAGAGGGTGAAAACGACTCCTCACTGACCGGGATGACCGTCATCTTATTCAAATATCACTTCGAAACTGCAGGATGACATCAAGGGACCTACAAAAGGAATGGCAAATGGCAGCTGGGGTGAAGTGCACTGCAAGAACAGTTCATAACAGGCTCCTAGAGGCAGGGCTCAAGTCATGTAAAGGTAGAAAAAAACCTTTCATCAATGAGAAGCAAAGGAGAGCAAGGCTGAAGTTTGCCAAAGACCATAAGGATTGGACCATAGAGGACTGGAGTAAGGTAATCTTCTCTGATGAGTCTGATTTTCAGCTTTGCCCAACATCTGGTCGTCTAATGGTTAGACAGAGACCTGGAGAGGCGTACAAGCCACAGTGTCTTGTACTCACTGTGAAATTTGGTGGAGGATCGGTGATGATCTGGGGATGCTTCGGCAAGGCTGGAATTGGTCAGATTAATCTTAGCGGATGACGTATGAATCAATCCGCGTACAAGGTTATCCTGGAAAAACAGTTGATTCCTTCTACTCAGGCAATGTTCCCCAACTCTGAGGACTGGTATTTCCAGCAGGACAATGCACCATGCCACACAGCTAGATCAATCAATGTGTGCATGAAGGACCACCACATCAAATCCCTGTCATGGTCAGCCCAATCTCCAGACCTGAACCTCATTGAAGGAAGATGGATAGTCACAAGCCATCAAACAAAGTACTGCTTAAATTTTTGTACCAGGAATGACATAAGGTCACCCAAAAGCAGTGTGAAAGACTGGTGGAAAGCAGCCAAGACGCATGAAAGCTGCGATTAAAAATCATGGTTATTCCACAAAATATTGATTTCTGAACTCTTCCTGAGTTAAAAGTATGTAAAGATAAAAAAACAGAAAATCCCATTGTAGGATTTTTAAATAATTAATTTGCATTCTATTGCATGAAATATTTAAAAAATGGGAGAAGGAGGTGATTTTATTTTTTGCATTTTTTACATCTTTTTTTTAAGTAGAATGAAAAATAGAATCCAGTCATCCTCCTGGTTGTCAGAGGGTGGCACGCTCCTGATAATTCGGGGTGGCGGCTTGACTGAGCTTCTGTTCCTGCAAATCTGGGGACTTCGGAACTTTTGGAAGTTATTTATAAGTGGAAAAAAAAGTCCGGGGCCTCATACATGCAAAGCATACGCTCTACCACTGAGCTACATCCCCCATATAGGTGCCTCAGCCCCATGCCTAAGCCATAGATGCATCTACTGCATGTAAATGACCATTGCACAAAGAAATGGGAGCAGCACTTACAGGCTTTTTGCTGTCCAGCTTGTAAGTGCTGCTCTGATCCTGTGATTTTCCAGTGCTGCAGAGTCAAAACTGCCTCTGTCTGCAGCATTATAAAGAGCTGGGAAAAGAATTGTCAGGAGTGCACCACCCCCTGACAACCAGGAGGCCGAGGAGCAGTGTGCTCCTGAAGATCGGATCTTGGGACAAATCCTTTAACCTCTTTACCCTAAAGGGTGGTTTGCACGTTCATGACCAGGCCAATATTTACAATTCAGACCACTGTCCCTTTACGAGGTAGTAACTCTGGAACGCTTCCATCGATCCCGGTGATTCTGACATTATTTTCTCATGACATATTGTACTTCATGTTAGTGGTAAAATGTCATTCATATAAAAAAACAGAAATTTGGTGAAAATTTTGAAAATTTCGCAATTTTCCAACTTTGAATTTTTATGCCCTTAAATCACAGAGATATGGCACACAAAACACTTAATAAGTTACATTTCCCACATGTTTACTTTACATCAGCACAATTTTGGAACCAAAATTTTTTTTTTAGTTAGGAAGTTATAAGGGTTAAAAGTTGACCAGCGATTTCTCGTTTTTGCAACACCATTATATTTTTAGGGACCACATCACATTTGAAGTCACTTTAAGGGGTATATATGATATAAAATACCCAAAAGTGACACCATTCTAAAAACTGCACCCCTCAAGGTGCTCAAAACCACATTCAAGAAGTTTATTAACCCTTCAGGTGCTTCACAGGAATTTTTTGAATGTTTAAAATAAATGAACATTTAACTTTTTTTCACAAAAAAATTACTTCAGGTCCAATTTTTTTTATTTTACCAAGGGTAACAGGAGAAATTGGACTGCAAAAGTTATTGTGCAATTTGTCCTGAGTACGCTGATACCTGATATGTGGGGGAAAACAATGTTTCGGCACATGGCAGAGCTAAGAAGGGAAGGAGCGCCGTTTGACTTTTTCAATGCAAAATTGGCTGGAATTCAGATCGGACGCCATGTCATGTTTGGAGAGCCCCTGATGTGCCCAAACAGTGGAAAGCCCCCACAAATGACACCATTTTGGAAACTAGACCCCTCAAGGAACTTATCTAGATATGTGGTGAGAACTTTGAACCCCCAAGGGTAACAGGACCCCAAAAGTTATTGTGCAATTTGTCTTGCATATGCTGATACCCCACATGTGGGGGTAAACCACTATTTGGGCGCATGGCAGAGCTCGGAAGGGAAGAAGCGCCATTTGACTTTTTTGGCTGAAATTGGGATCGGACTCCATGCCGCGTTTTGAGAGCCCCTGATGTGCCTAAACAGTGGAAACCCTGCACAAATGACATCATTTTGGAAACTAGACCCCACAAGGAACTTATCTAGATGTGTGGTGAGCACTTTGAACCCCCAAGGGCTTCACAGAAGTTTATAACGCCCAGATGTAAAAATAAAAAAATCATATTTTTTTCCACAAAAATGATATGTTTGCCCCCAATTTTTTATTTTCCTATGGGTAACAGGAGAAATTGGACCCCAAAAGTTGTTTTTCAATTTGCCCTGAGTAAGCCGATACCCCATATGTGGGGGTAAAACACTGTTTGGGCGTATGGTAGAGCTTGGAAGGAGCACCATTTGACTTTTTCAACGCAGAACGCTGGAATTGAGATCAGACGCCATGTTGCATTTGGAGAGCACCTGATATGCCCAAACAGTGGAAACCCCCCCCAATTATAACTCCAACCCTAACCCCAACACCCCCTAACCCTAATCTCAGCCCTAAGCCAAGCCCTAACCCTAACCCTAACCCTAGCCCTAACGGGAAAATGGAAATAAATACATTTTTTTAATTTTATTATTTTTCCCTAACTAAGGGGGTGATAACGGGGGTTTGATTTACTATTTATGGTGGTTTTTATATTTGGCAGCTGTCACACGCTAAAAGACGCTTTTTATTGTAAAAATAGTTTTTGCATCACCACATTTTGAGAGGTATAATTTTTCCATATTTTGACCCACTGAGTCATGTGAGGTCTTATTTTTTGTGGGACGAGTTGACGTTTTTATTGGTACCATTTTTGGGTATGTGACTTTTTTTATCGCTTTTTATTCCGATTTTTGGGACGCAGAATGAACAAAAACCAGCGTTTCATGAATTTCTTTTGGGGGGGTGCGTTTACACCGTTCCGTGTGTGGTAAAATTGATAAAGCGGTTTTATTCTTCGGGTCAGTACGGTTACAGCGATACCTCACTTTTGTCGTTTTTTATGTTTTGGCGCTTTTATGCAATAAAAACAATTTTATGCAAAAAACAATTATTTTTGCATCGCTTTTTTCTGCGAGCTATTATAACTTTTTTATTTTTTCGCTGATGACGCTGTATGGCGGCTCGTTTTTTGCGGGACAAGATGATGTTTTCAGCGGTACCATGGTTATTTATATCCGTCTTTTTAATTGCGCATTTTGCACATTTTGTTCGGCGGTATGATAATAAAGCCTTGTTTTTTGCTTCGTTTTTTATTTTTATTTTTTAAGGGGTTCGCTAAAGGGGTTAACTAGTGGGACAGTTTTATAGGGCGGGTCGTTATGGAAGTAGCGATACTAAATATGTGTACTTTTATTGTTTTTTTTTGTTTCCAAAAAATGAATTTATTAGGGAATATTTTTTTTTTTTAATTTATTTGGCGATTTTTTTATAAATTATTTTTACCCTTTTTTTTTTTTTACTTTATTACATTGTCCCAGGGGGGACATCACTGTCACACTGTCACATCACAGATCGCTGTGACAGATCAGCGATCTGACATTGGCGCTGCACCAGGCTCTCTGCAGGCACTGAGGAAGCTGCCTCCCTGCAGGCCCCCGAAGGTCCCACGGCCATATTGAATCCGGGGACCTGCAAGGAAGGAGGACCTGCAGCAGCGCTGCACATCGCGCTGCTCTGGGGGTTTCAGGGAAGCACGGGGGGAGCCCCCTCCCTGACGATGCTTCTCTAAACCCCCGTACACTGCGATCATGTTTGATCGCAGTGTGCCAGGGTTTAACATGCAGGGGCGGTCCGTGACCACCCCTGACACATAGTGCCAGGTGTCAGCTGTGATAATCAGCTGACACCTGGCCGTGATCAGCGGCGCCCCCCCCGGAGCGCCGTTGATCGCATTGACGTACTATCCTATCCTCGGTCATAGGGGTCCTGGTACCGTGCACGGTCTGATGTCAGAAAGGGGTTAAGCTATTGTTCTTTTTTCCTGCATTTACCATGTGGGATAGATCACATAATTTTTCAATATTTTGGGCTTTTATGGAAAAGGTAAACCTTATCGATGAATTCTTTCGATTTTCTTATACTTAAAGGGATTTGTTCCCACTGTACATTGCTGTAGAGCGCCCCGATGGTGACCGATACAAGAAGAAAGGTTACTTACCTACGGGATCAGGAGAGATGTCGCCTTTCAGCCGCCGCTGATTGTCTGCAGCCCATCAGGGGACATAAGCACCGCCACGAGACCGTCAGGGGGCGCAGCGCTCAGAGATGTTCCCATCCGGGAGGTGTTGTACACTTTCTTCCTAATTGATTGAGATAATCGAAGAGTGTCGTCCATTAATGAACAATCCCTTTAAAAATATGGGAAAAAGAGAATTGTATTTTTAAAAATTTGCTTAAAAAAGATGCAAAAATGGCAAAAATAGAATCCTCTCCTCTTCCCATATTGTACATATAACCAAATAATAAAGAATTAAAGTAGTTTTGCTTCGTCCCTAATAGTCCGGACTGTTGGAATATGATGTCATTTATGCTGCAGAATTATGAAAAAAGAAAAACGAATTGTGAGAAGATCTATGATGGTAGATTCAGAGTCAGATTCTCGTCATGGATCGTTCTCAGAATTGAGATCACACATCAGACAGTGTGTGCAGGGGATGTAGCTCAGTGGTAGAGCGCATGCTTTGCATGTATGAGGCCCCGGGTTCAATCCCCAGCATCTCCACATTTTTGTGACAAATAACAAGAAAACTTCCAAAATATTCAGAAATCTGATAAATGTGCGGAAATTCACCAGTCTTCTGTCTGGATGTAACACGAAGCCCGGAATCAGCGCTAAATATCAGACAGATTTGCTTTTGTTGAGGATTCTATGCATAATAACTGTCGGACCCCAGGGGGCGCTGTAACCAGCACTATACATGTACAGACCGACATCGCTAGAGACTACAGAGGAGCAGATTGTGTTTGCAGACCCCTGATCCAGTTATTCTGAGGCTGTGAAATTATAGCCTCCCGAACCTCCCCCTACCTGCCGCTGCTCCCCGATTTGTAGGCTCCGCACAACGTTTCGAAAGATGCATATCTAATGCTGGCAGGTGGAAGGAGGTTCGCATAGTAGCAGTATTATGCAGGCACTGAATGGTAGCCTTATGTGTGCACTGTATGGTAGTATTATGTGGGATCAGTGATGTGGATTTTTTGATTGATATAGATATATATCTCTTTGCATACTGTGGCCGGTCCTAATTAGACAGAGTCTTATTGAGCGCTCAAAGGAAAAGAGGAAGCTACACTTAGTTAGCAACAACTCATTCCAGCAGAACTCTGGAAACTTTATTGAATATACTTGGTTTTATCAGCTGTACAGAAAGGAGTGGTTACTCATTAACATAAGGCTGAACTTCTTATCAAATTGGTCAGTTTAAATACATGAGCATATATGGGTGTCCGACCTGGGGTTACTTAGACACCATGTGATTTACTGTCCGGAGTCTTGCACTCGTCAGCAAGTCTCCAATATCGGCTGGACCATCTGGCCTTACTTCCTCATTCCCTATGTCTGCTAGATATTTCTCAAGTCAGAAGACAATGCTATCATGAGATGACTGGGTAGCAGGTCAACTTCCACCAACTAGTTATAAGGTTCAAACTGTGAATATGTATTTGTATGCATATGGCTATATAAGAATACATGAATATATGGAGTATATAGCAGTATGTAGCCTATAGCAGGCAAGTGAGATCTATATGAAATACATATACATATATATTTCCATAATGGTAGTATTATGTGTGCACTGTATAGTAATATTACGTGGGAACAGTATGGTAGTATTATGTGTGCACTGTACGGTAGTATTATGTGTGCGCTGTATGGTAGTATTATGGGGCTGGGTGCTGTATGTAGTATTATTTGTGCGCTTTGTGCTAGCTTTATGTGGGCTCTGTATGGTAGAATTATGTGGGTGCTGTAGGGTAGTATTATTTGGGCAATGTAGGGTAGTATTATGTGGGATTTCTATGGTAGTATTATAAGTGCTCTGTATGATAGTATCATGTGGGCTTATTTTATTTTATTTTTTTTTAATTTGCTTAAAAAAAGATGCAAAAATGGCAAAAATAGAATCCTCTCCTCTTCCCATATTGTACATATAACCAAATAATAAAGAATTAAAGTAGTTTTGCTTCGTCCCTAATAGTCCAGACTGTTGAAATATGATGTCATTTATGCTGCAGAATTATGAAAAAAAGAAAAACGAATTGTGAGAAGATCTATGATGGTAGATTCAGTCAGATTCTCGTCATGGATCGTTCTCAGAATTGAGATCACACATCATACAGTGTGTGCAGGGGATGTAGCTCAGTGGTAGAGCGCATGCTTTGCATGTATGAGGCCCCGGGTTCAATCCCCGGCATCTCCAACTTTTGTGTCACATAACAAGAGAACTTCCAAAATATTCCGAAATCTGATAAATGTGCGGAAATTCACCAGTCTGGATGTAACACGAAGACCTGACTCAGCGCTAAATATCAGACAGATTTGCTTTTGTTGAGGATTCTATGTACAATAACTGTCGGACACCAGGGGGCGCTGTAACCAGCACTATACATGTACAGACCGACATCGCTAGAGACTACAGAGGAGCAGATTGTGTTTGCAGACCCCTGGTCCAGTTACTCTGAGGCTGTGAAATGATAGCCCCCCAAACCACCCCCTACCTGCCGCTGCTCCCAGATTTGTAGGCTCCGCACGTTTCCAAAGATGCATATGTAATGCTGGCAGGTGGAAGGAGGTTCGCATAGTATCTGTATTATGCAGGCACTGAATGGTAGTATTATGTGGGCTCTGTATGGTAGTATAATGTGTGCTCTGTATGGTAGTATTATGGAGCTGGGTGCTGTATGTAGTATTATTTGAGCGCTTTATGCTAGTTTTATGTGGGCTCTGTATGGTTGTATTATGTGGACTCTGTATGGTAGTATTATGCGGGCTCTGTATGGTAGTATTATGTGGGCTCTGTATGGTAATATTATGTGGGTGCTGTATGGTAGTATTATGTGGGCTCTGTATGGTAATATTATGTGGGTGCTGTATGGTATTATTATGTGGGCTCTGTATGGTAGTATTATGTGTGCTCTGTATGGTAGTATTATGGAGCTGGGTGCTGTATGTAGTATTATTTGAGCGCTTTATGCTAGTTTTATGTGGGCTCTGTATGGTTGTATTATGTGGGCTCTGTATGGTAGTATTATGTGGGCTCTGTATGGTAATATTATGTGGGTATTGTATGGTAGTATTATGTGGGTGCTGTATGGTAGTATTATGTGGGCTCTGTATGGTAATATTATGTGGGTGCTGTATGGTAGTATTATGTGGGCTCTGTATGGTAATATTATGAGGGCTCTGTATGGTAATATTATGTGAGTGCTGTAAGGTAATATTATGTGGGCTCTATATAGTAGTGTTATCTGTGCTCTGTATGGTAGTATGGGGCTGGGTGCGGTATGTAGTATTATTTGTGCGCTTTATGCTAGTATTATGTGGGCTCTGTATGGTTGTATTATGTGGGCACTGTATGGTTGTATTATGTGGGCTCTGTATGTTAATATTATGGGGGCTCTGTATGGTAGTATTATGTTTTCTCTGTATGGTTTTATTATGTGAGCTCTGTATAGTAATATTATGTGTGCGCTGAATGGTAGTATTATGTGGGCTCTGTATGGTAATATTATGGGGGCTGTGTATAGTTGTATTATGTGGGCTCTGTATGGTAATATTATGTGGGCTCTGTATGGTTGTATTATGTGGGCTCTGTATGGTAATATTACGTGGGCCCTATTTGGTAGTATTATGCTAGCACTTTGTAGCAGTATTTGTTATGAACTGAACTTAACCCATTATATTGTGGACATTTATAAACAGTCCTACCTATAATTGCTCCAACACCACAGTGCTATACCATACTGTCTGTATAAGGCTATGTGCACACGGTGCGGATCCTCCTGCAGATTTTTCCGTGCGGATTTTACTAAATCCTCAGTTTAATGACCTGGATTTTTCCTGCGGATTTCTTCCTTTTTTTGCGGTTTTACTGCCGTTTTTATGCGGTTTTCCACTGCGGTTTTCCACCTGTGGATTTGTAGAATGGAGCAGGTGGAAAACTGCAGCAAAACCGCACAAAAGAAGTGACATGCTGCTTTTTTTTTCCGCACAAAAACCGGGCGGAAAAATCCGCAGCATGTGCACAGCGGTTTTTTTTACATAGGCTATAATGGTACTGTACATCACCTGCAGTACTGCAGCGGCGAATCCGCAGTAGGAACCGCACCGTGTGCACAGACCCTAATGTTTCCACTCCAGGACCTGTCTCCTATAAAACTTATATTTTAAGATTCATCAGTTTTTGACCCACATTCTTTTGCTGTTGTAGTTTATAAGCCTGTAGCTTCCAGCTCCACCATTTTTTGAAAGGGAGTGCAGCTTATCTTGGAGTTGGTGAAGCTGAGCGCATTTGAAAAATTCATCATAATTTAGAGCACAAAAGTCATTACTGCTTCAACCAATCAGTGAGCTCAGCGGCTCGTGCTGTCTACCCAGGTAGCGCTCATGCAGTTGTAGGGGATGTAGCTCAGTGGTAGAGCGCATGGTTTGCATGTATGATCCCCTGGGTTCAATCCCTGGCATAAAGAACCTTATAACATCTAAATTCAGAAATCTGAAAAAATGTGAGTAAAATTCCCTGGTCATCTATTTGGATGTAGCACAAGGATCAGACTCACTACAAAGTATCAGAACAACTAACTTTTAAGAATTTGATGTCAATTGTGTGTCAGACACTAGGGGGCGGTGTAATCAGCACATAGCGGATGAAAAATTATATACTTTCAAAGTATAAAAATGATTTTGTGATTTTTTTTTCTCTAACACTCGAAAAAAAAAATTTTTTCACAATTCTCACAGGGATAAACATGCGATCCAGTGATTGCACTGATAATGCACAGTACTACTTATGTACTGCTGTGTACTAACCTGTCAGTGTTTAGCTGCAGCCTATCGGGGATCTGATAGAATAATGTATAGGGCAAGAACAGAGGTCAAAGTTAGGACTTTGGTTACCGTAAGAATCCAAGCGGGGGGGTGCTGACAGAGGGAGCGACCTTCAGCTGTCGAGCTCCTTAGATACCTCAATCACTATTGATAACAGCATCTGAGGAGTTAAAGTGCTGGGATCGGAGATAGGTCTGGTCCCAGCACACACAGAAGGAGATCACCTGTGTATAACCACTGACTCTTGCTGCAGATGGTCACAACTTTTGTGCCCATGCCATCCCCCCAAAAATAAGATTTTTGAAAAAGAAGGATTCCCGGTGCACAAACTGAGCGTAAAATATGACCGTGCCATTATTAGCCTACAGGCTGCTTATATTAGTTGGATCTGGAGTTCTCTTTGCCTATTTATCATGACATGAGATCTCAATAAAAGATTCACTAAATCATAAAATTCTCTCTGCGTTCAGCCACCACTAGAGGGAGCTCCTAGCAAGTGATAACAGCTCCCACTGAACCCTGTGATAAATCAGTGAGCTCCCTCTAGTGGTGAGAGAATTGTGCAAAAGTGCTCAGAGAGGGGTTTCTGGGAAATAAAATTATTCCAAAAATCTCCTAATCAGAAATTTTTTTGTATGTTTTAAAATGTAGAAGGAAATCTGGATGAAGTGCCGCTGTGTTATGCAGATTAACACCCACCTGTCATGGTCGGAGATCTACCAATAAGATGCTACAGTCAGTAGGGATTGCAGCATTTTGGTGTTACAGAGTTGGGGTCCTCTTTCGTCCCACTGAACCCACAGCAGAGCAATTGTGGGGTGCTGAGCAGCTGTTAAGGAAGCTGCAGGTCTTATAAAGTCCACAAGAGGGCCTAAAATCTCTTCACACTGATTTGTAAAGACTTTTATCAATGGCAGCTGTTATAACCTGATATCACAAAACATCTGTTAGATTCACAGAACTCTTGCCTATAGTAGTATTTAAAAAATTAAAATGACAAAGGGAAAGTTAGGAGGTGTCAGGGTAATCAATATGATAAAATATAAAATGGAAAATTGTGGAGTGAATAAAAGATAATAACCCTGCGACCAAGAAGCCGGACTGAAGTAGTGACCCCATAATTTTTCAATATTTTGGGCTTTTATGGGAAAGGTAAATCTTATTATCGATGAATTCTTTCGATTTTCTTATACTTAAAGGGATTGGTTCCCACTGTACATTGCTGTAGAGCGCCCCGATGGTGCCCGATACAAGAAGAAAGGTAACTTACCTACGGGATCAGGAGAGATGTCGCCTTTCAGCCGCCGCTGATTGTCTGCAGCCCATCAGGGGACATAAGCACCGTCACGAGACTGTCAGGGGGCGCAGCGCTCAGAGATGCTCCCATCCGGGAGATGGGAATTAAAGTAGTTTTGCTTCGTCCCTAATAGTCCAGACTGTTGGAATATGATGTCATTTATGCTGCAGAATTATGAAAAAAGAAAAACGAATTGTGAGAAGCTCTATGATGGTAGATTCAGAGTCAGATTCTCGTCATGGATCGTTCTCAGAATTGAGATCACACATCAGGCAGCTTTTGTGTCAAATAACAAGAAAACTTACAAAATATTCAAAAATCTGATAAATGCCACTGCCACTAGGAATTTTGGGGCACCCTGGAGACTCCGGACAGGCTCCACCCCAGCGTCGCCTCCACCCTCGAACTGTCCACAGTCAAAAGATTGTTTAAGCCGCCGCCACGACAAGGTAGACTTTTGGCCAGGACCTACTCTACTCTAACCTATTAAACATTTGTGAAAATATCCAATACAATTTAGGTATATTTTTATTTATTTTTCAATTTTTAAAATGACCAATAATATCACATACAGGGGACAAATACCAGCGCACCATGACTAGACACCATATTACCACCACTTAGTGACCTATACTACCACATACAAGGAACAAATACCACCGCACCATGACCAGACCACATATTACCACCACAGTGACCGAATAATACCACATACAAGGAACAAATACCCCCGAAGAAGCCAACACGAAATGCGCGTTGGGGCTGCGTTCTTGTGAGTCCCTGACTGAGGCATTATGGGTAAGAGCAGAGTTTACACTATATTTTGGATTGTGGCTCTATACTAATTTACAGTCATATGTTAAAGTTTTTAACTGATGGACTCAGTTATATTTCTGGATTCAAATGAGGTTTATTGTACTAACAGAAAATGTGCAATCTGCATTTAAACAAAATTTGACCGGTGCAAAAGTATGGACACTCTTATCATTTTCTTGATTTGAACACTCCTAACTACTTTTTACTGACTTCCTGAAGCACTAAATTAGTTTTTTAACCTCATTGAGCTTTGAACTTCATAGCCAGGTGTATCAAATCATGAGAAAAGA
Organism: Dendrobates tinctorius; assembly: GCF_039654945.1. Classification (NCBI taxonomy): domain Eukaryota; kingdom Metazoa; phylum Chordata; class Amphibia; order Anura; family Dendrobatidae; genus Dendrobates; species Dendrobates tinctorius. Next base: position 34,966,212 of record NW_027361689.1, read on the forward strand.
TATTTAAGGTGGCCACTTGCAAGTAGTTCTCCTATTTGATTCTCCTATGAAGAGTGGCATCATGGGCTCCTCAAAACAACTCTCAAATGATCTGAAAACAAAGATTATTCAACATAGCTTTTCATGGGAAGGATACAAAAAGTTGTCTCAGAGATTTAACCTGTCAGTTTCCACTGTGAGGAACATAATAAGGAAATGGAAGAACACAGGTACAGTTCTTTTTAAGCCCAGAAGTGGCAGGCCAAGAAAAATATCAGAAAGGCAGAGAAGAAGAATGGTGAGAACAGTCAAGGACAATCCACAGACCACCTCCAAAGACCTGCAGCATCATCTTGCTGCAGATGGTGTCACTGTGCATCGGTCAACAATACAGCGCACTTTGCACAAGGAGAAGCTGTATGGGAGAGTGATGTGAAAGAAGCCGTTTCTGCAAGCACGCCACAAACAGAGTCGCCTGAGGTATGCAAAAGCACATTGGGACAAGCCAGTTACATTCTGGAAGAAGGTCCTGTGGACTGATGAAACAAAGATTGAGTTGTTTGGTCATACAAAAAGGCGTTATGCATGGAGGCTAATAAACACAGCATTCCAAGAAAAACACTTGCTACCCACAGTAAAATTTGGTGGAGGTTCCATCATGCTTTGGGGCTGTGTGGCCAATGCCGGAACCGGGAATCTTGTTAAAGTTGAGGGTCGCATGGATTCAACTCAGTATCAACAAATTCTTGACAATAATGTGCAAGAATCAGTGACGAAGTTGAAGTTACGCAGGGGATGGATATTTCAGCAAGACAATGATCCAAAACACCGCTCCAAATCTACTCAGGCATTCATGCAGAGAAACAATTACAGTGTTCTGGAATGGCCATCCCAGTCCCCAGACCTGAATATCATTGAACATCTGTGGGATGATTTGAAGCGGGCTGTCCATGCTCGGCGACCATCAAACTTAACTGAACTAGAATTGTTTTGTAAACAGGAATGGTCACAAATACCTTCATCCAGGATCCAGGAACTCATTAATAGCTACAGAAAGCGACTAGAGGCTGTTATTTTTGCAAAAGGAGGATCTACGAAATATTAATGTCACTTTTATGTTGAGGTGCCCATACTTTTGCACCGGTCAAATTTTGTTTAAATGCAGATTGCACATTTTCTGTTAGTACAATAAACCTCATTTGAATCCAGAAATATAACTGAGTCCATCAGTTATTAGATATATGAAACTGAAATAGCTGTTGCAAAAACCAAAATTGTTATAAAGAAAAAAGGTTAACATTAATAGGGGTGCCCAAACTTTAACATATGACTGTATATGCGGGTTGTCTCTCATGGATACATTAGAGGGTATTTGAACCCTCAATAATGACTTTTTATTATCTGTGACCCAGCCATTGAGCAATAAAAGCACCTTAAAGCATATTGTGGACTCCAACTCTGTGTATTAGTTGTTTCTATGTCTATAGAAATACATTGTATACAGCAGTGTATGTCTTTGTGCTTGCATTCTGAATGTGTGACCACCGCCTCACTTTACATAAAATTCTCATAGAGAATCTGATAACTTTAATAACAGTTGACTCCAGTCTTTGCGTTAGGCTGTGTTCACACGTTTTTGGTTTTTTTCTCGGATTTCTCAAAATATCCGCTCGAAGAACGCCTAAAAGAAGCTTCCCATTCATTTTAATGCATTTTGCACTTTTTGTGCATATTGATGCGGTCTTTTCTGCTCATTAATTTGAACTTGGGGGCCGCATTCCTTGAAGGACAAAGTTACATTTTTAGTGATACCGTTTTTTATTCTATACACCTTTTGAACATTTTTGCTGTGTTTTTTTAAAAAATGTTTAGAGCTTGGATGTGGCGATAACTACAATATGAGTGCACATTTGTTATGTCCCCTTATTGTAGTTATGTCCCCATACAGTTCCCCATATTGTAGATATGTCCCCATACAGGTCCCCATATTGTAGTCATGTCTCTATATCCAGGTCCTCATATTGTAGTCATGTCCCCATATTGTTGTCATGTCCCCATCCAGGTCCCCATATTGTAGTCATGTCTCCATATCCAGGTTCTCATATTGAAACAAGGGAGGGTGAACCAAAGAAATACAATCATAAGGTCCATAGGTACTGAAAAAATAAAATAACCTTATTGATCAAATTTCACAGACAAAGGTGGACAGGATAACAGGTGGGCAGATAAACAACCATGCACTGTGGAGGGCAGGTGCGACCAGCAATGTAATACAGTTAGAGGTCAAAAACATAGACCACATTGGTATCAAATCCACTGTGGATCACGTAAAATAGTACATACTCTACATAGCCAAAAATTAGAAAGATAATTGAGTTAGATATCAATAAAGCACACAGGATAAGTGTGTATTCAACATATTTATACAGCTGACCAAAAATATAGAGTGTACTGGCCAATGTTACCTATTAATAGTACCTGGCAGAGAGTAGCAGTGGAAATAGCTGGTCAGTCTTTACACCCCGACGCACGTTTCGGATAAAAGACCTTCCTCAGGGAGCATGGAAGTGTCACCGATATGTGGGTTTAAAAAGGCAGAGGCCCGGAAGTCAATTAAGGCTGGAAGCCAGCAATTGTTGACGCGTCGTCACCCAGCAGCCAAACCAGAAACACATGAGGCCCCACGTGATCTGGCACCGGGTGCATCGCAGGCACAGAAGCAGATAGAGGATGGCGGCAGTAAGGAGGTGCACGCGCACTAGTATGCAACAGATGGAGGACCATATAAAGTACTGGCAAAACCGGGGTACATACAAATAAAAAAGAATATACATATCAGCAGCAAACTAGTGCATAAATATATATAAGGGCTGTCAATCAGCCATCAGAATTCACAATACCACAAAAAGTTAATATAATAAAACAAAATGATATAAATGCAAAAATTAATAAAGCACAAGGCTGCCAATCAGCCATCAGATGTTTAGATCCAAATATGATAGAAATTTATATAGGAAGCAACAATACATAATATCAAATACAATTACAGACGGGAGAGATACTGCTAAATCACCATATACAGTTAATATTTGGTTAGATAAATCCTAATTAAAATGTACAATGCAATGGATCAACCACGAAGGAAAAAGACAAAAATATTATAGCAGCTATTACTGGTTATATTGAATATATAGACTCCATACTTGTATATAACATATAAGCACTTGCAGATTATATCAGGATGGATATTGTATATAGAATATAAGGAAAGGACACAAAAATGCCTCGATACACAATAAATATTCTATATTCAAGCATTAACCGAAAATCAGTGTATACAGTGCCGTCAGTCAACCCCCAAACATGTTACAGTATATATTATTATATTATCATGAAAAAAATTTGTAAAAAAGTTTTTTTACATTCTTACGGAGGCGACCTGAATACACATTATCCACCCAAAGAGTTATTAGATACCTCATCAAAATTGTCAATATACAAGGACAGAAGAAGACCATATATATATATATACAGCTCTGGCAGAAATTAGGAGACCACTGCACAGTGTTATAGAAATCAGCTTCTCTACATGTCTGACAGCCATTCCATTCCACTGTCAGTTGAATTCCAACCAGAGCACACCTCATTCTACTTAATGTGCTTCTGATTAGGTGATCACCGGAACCAAATCTTATTTAACGAAGAAAAGTATAAAAGACCCTGCTGTGGTGTTCAGAATCCTCTTGCAATAGGACAAGCTGGATGGCAAAACAAGTGCTAGTAATATCCCAAAGGTAATAGGAATTAAAAAATAACATATCCATGCGAAAGGAGTTGAAAAGTCTTCAGTGAGGAAAAGAAGGGCTCAATTCTGGCTTTACTAACAGAGGGATACAGAGAGCGTCATGTTGTCTTAAAATTTCTAAGACAGCAGTCCATTACAACAAGGTCAAGCAGCAGACATTGGGGACAACAAAGCTACAGACCGGCAGAGGGTGAAAACGACTCCTCACTGACCGGGATGACCGTCATCTTATTCAAATATCACTTCGAAACTGCAGGATGACATCAAGGGACCTACAAAAGGAATGGCAAATGGCAGCTGGGGTGAAGTGCACTGCAAGAACAGTTCATAACAGGCTCCTAGAGGCAGGGCTCAAGTCATGTAAAGGTAGAAAAAAACCTTTCATCAATGAGAAGCAAAGGAGAGCAAGGCTGAAGTTTGCCAAAGACCATAAGGATTGGACCATAGAGGACTGGAGTAAGGTAATCTTCTCTGATGAGTCTGATTTTCAGCTTTGCCCAACATCTGGTCGTCTAATGGTTAGACAGAGACCTGGAGAGGCGTACAAGCCACAGTGTCTTGTACTCACTGTGAAATTTGGTGGAGGATCGGTGATGATCTGGGGATGCTTCGGCAAGGCTGGAATTGGTCAGATTAATCTTAGCGGATGACGTATGAATCAATCCGCGTACAAGGTTATCCTGGAAAAACAGTTGATTCCTTCTACTCAGGCAATGTTCCCCAACTCTGAGGACTGGTATTTCCAGCAGGACAATGCACCATGCCACACAGCTAGATCAATCAATGTGTGCATGAAGGACCACCACATCAAATCCCTGTCATGGTCAGCCCAATCTCCAGACCTGAACCTCATTGAAGGAAGATGGATAGTCACAAGCCATCAAACAAAGTACTGCTTAAATTTTTGTACCAGGAATGACATAAGGTCACCCAAAAGCAGTGTGAAAGACTGGTGGAAAGCAGCCAAGACGCTGCGATTAAAAATCATGGTTATTCCACAAAATATTGATTTCTGAACTCTTCCTGAGTTAAAAGTATGTAAAGATAAAAAAACAGAAAATCCCATTGTAGGATTTTTAAATAATTAATTTGCATTCTATTGCATGAAATATTTAAAAAATGGGAGAAGGAGGTGATTTTATTTTTTGAATTTTTTACATCTTTTTTTTAAGTAGAATGAAAAATAGAATCCAGTCATCCTCCTGGTTGTCAGAGGGTGGCACGCTCCTGATAATTCGGGGTGGCGGCTTGACTGAGCTTCTGTTCCTGCAAATCTGGGGACTTCGGAACTTTTGGAAGTTATTTATAAGTGGAAAAAAAAGTCCGGGGCCTCATACATGCAAAGCATACGCTCTACCACTGAGCTACATCCCCCATATAGGTGCCTCAGCCCCATGCCTAAGCCATAGATGCATCTACTGCATGTAAATGACCATTGCACAAAGAAATGGGAGCAGCACTTACAGGCTTTTTGCTGTCCAGCTTGTAAGTGCTGCTCTGATCCTGTGATTTTCCAGTGCTGCAGAGTCAAAACTGCCTCTGTCTGCAGCATTATAAAGAGCTGGGAAAAGAATTGTCAGGAGTGCACCACCCCCTGACAACCAGGAGGCCGAGGAGCAGTGTGCTCCTGAAGATCGGATCTTGGGACAAATCCTTTAACCTCTTTACCCTAAAGGGTGGTTTGCACGTTCATGACCAGGCCAATATTTACAATTCAGACCACTGTCCCTTTACGAGGTAATAACTCTGGAACGCTTCCATCGATCCCGGTGATTCTGACATTATTTTCTCATGACATATTGTACTTCATGTTAGTGGTAAATTGTCATTCATATAAAAAAACAGAAATTTGGTGAAAATTTTGAAAATTTCGCAATTTTCCAACTTTGAATTTTTATGCCCTTAAATCACAGAGATATGGCACACAAAACACTTAATAAGTTAAATTTCCCACATGTTTACTTTACATCAGCACAATTTTGGAACCAAAATTTTTTTTTTTAGTTAGGAAGTTATAAGGGTTAAAAGTTCACCAGCGATTTCTCGTTTTTGCAACACCATTATATTTTTAGGGACCACATCACATTTGAAGTCACTTTAAGGGGTATATATGATATAAAATACCCAAAAGTGACACCATTCTAAAAACTGCACCCCTCAAGGTGCTCAAAACCACATTCAAGAAGTTTATTAACCCTTCAGGTGCTTCACAGGAATTTTTTGAATGTTTAAAATAAATGAACATTTAACTTTTTTTCACAAAAAAATTACTTCAGGTCCAATTTTTTTTATTTTACCAAGGGTAACAGGAGAAATTGGACTGCAAAAGTTATTGTGCAATTTGTCCTGAGTACGCTGATACCTGATATGTGGGGGAAAACAATGTTTCGGCACATGGCAGAGCTAAGAAGGGAAGGAGCGCCGTTTGACTTTTTCAATGCAAAATTGGCTGGAATTCAGATCGGACGCCATGTCATGTTTGGAGAGCCCCTGATGTGCCCAAACAGTGGAAAGCCCCCACAAATGACACCATTTTGGAAACTAGACCCCTCAAGGAACTTATCTAGATATGTGGTGAGAACTTTGAACCCCCAAGGGTAACAGGACCCCAAAAGTTATTGTGCAATTTGTCTTGCATATGCTGATACCCCACATGTGGGGGTAAACCACTATTTGGGCGCATGGCAGAGCTCGGAAGGGAAGAAGCGCCATTTGACTTTTTTGGCTGAAATTGGGATCGGACTCCATGCCGCGTTTGGAGAGCCCCTGATGTGCCTAAACAGTGGAAACCCTGCACAAATGACATCATTTTGGAAACTAGACCCCACAAGGAACTTATCTAGATGTGTGGTGAGCACTTTGAACCCCCAAGGGCTTCACAGAAGTTTATAACGCCCGGACGTAAAAATAAAAAAATCATATTTTTTTCCACAAAAATGATATGTTTGCCCCCAATTTTTTATTTTCCTATGGGTAACAGGAGAAATTGGACCCCAAAAGTTGTTTTTCAATTTGCCCTGAGTAAGCTGATACCCCATATGTGGGGGTAAAACACTGTTTGGGCGCATGGTAGAGCTTGGAAGGAGCACCATTTGACTTTTTCAACGCAGAACGCTGGAATTGAGATCAGACGCCATGTTGCATTTGGAGAGCACCTGATATGCCCAAACAGTGGAAACCCCCCCAATTATAACTCCAACCCTAACCCCAACACCCCCTAACCCTAATCTCAGCCCTAAGCCAAGCCCTAACCCTAACCCTAACCCTAGCCCTAACGGGAAAATGGAAATAAATACATTTTTTTAATTTTATTATTTTTCCCTAACTAAGGGGGTGGTAACGGGGGGTTTGATTTACTATTTATGGTGGTTTTTATATTTGGCAGCTGTCACACGCTAAAAGACGCTTTTTATTGTAAAAATAGTTTTTGCATCACCACATTTTGAGAGGTATAATTTTTCCATATTTTGACCCACTGAGTCATGTGAGGTCTTATTTTTTGTGGGACGAGTTGACGTTTTTATTGGTACCATTTTTGGGTATGTGACTTTTTTTATCGCTTTTTATTCCGATTTTTGGGACGCAGAATGAACAAAAACCAGCGTTTCATGAATTTCTTTTGGGGGGGTGCGTTTACACCGTTCCGTGTGTGGTAAAATTGATAAAGTGGTTTTATTCTTCGGGTCAGTACAGTTACAGCGATACCTCATTTTTGTCGTTTTTTATGTTTTGGCGCTTTTATGCAATAAAAACAATTTTATGCAAAAAACAATTATTTTTGCATCGCTTTATTCTGCGAGCTATTATAACTTTTTTATTTTTTCGCTGATGACGCTGTATGGCGGCTCGTTTTTTGCGGGACAAGATGATGTTTTCAGCGGTACCATGGTTATTTATATCCGTCTTTTTAATTGCGCATTTTGCACATTTTGTTCGGCGGTATGATAATAAAGCCTTGTTTTTTGCTTCGTTTTTTATTTTTATTTTTTAAGGGGTTCGCTAAAGGGGTTAACTAGTGGGACAGTTTTATAGGGCGGGTCGTTATGGAAGCAGCGATACTAAATATGTGTACTTTTATTGTTTTTTTTTGTTTCCAAAAAATGAATTTATTAGGGAATATTTTTTTTTTTTAATTTATTTGGCGATTTTTTTATAAATTATTTTTACACTTTTTTTTTTTTTACTTTATTACATTGTCCCAGGGGGGACATCACTGTCACACTGTCACATCACAGATCGCTGTGACAGATCAGCGATCTGACATTGGCGCTGCACCAGGCTCTCTGCAGGCACTGAGGAAGCTGCCTCCCTGCAGGCCCCCGAAGGTCCCACGGCCATATTGAATCCGGGGACCTGCAAGGAAGGAGGACCTGCAGCAGCGCTGCACATCGCGCTGCTCTGGGGGTTTCAGGGAAGCACGGGGGGAGCCCCCTCCCTGACGATGCTTCTCTAAACCCCCGTACACTGCAATCATGTTTGATCGCAGTGTGCCAGGGTTTAACATGCAGGGGCGGTCCGTGACCACCCCTGACACATAGTGCCAGGTGTCAGCTGTGATAATCAGCTGACACCTGGCCGTGATCAGCGGCGCCCCCCCCCCGGAGCGCCGTTGATCGCATTGACGTACTATCCTATCCTCGGTCATAGGGGTCCTGGTACCGTGCACGGTCTGATGTCAGAAAGGGGTTAAGCTATTGTTCTTTTTTCCTGCATTTACCATGTGGGATAGATCACATAATTTTTCAATATTTTGGGCTTTTATGGAAAAGGTAAACCTTATCGATGAATTCTTTCGATTTTCTTATACTTAAAGGGATTTGTTCCCACTGTACATTGCTGTAGAGCGCCCCGATGGTGACCGATACAAGAAGAAAGGTTACTTACCTACGGGATCAGGAGAGATGTCGCCTTTCAGCCGCCGCTGATTGTCTGCAGCCCATCAGGGGACATAAGCACCGCCACGAGACCGTCAGGGGGCGCAGCGCTCAGAGATGTTCCCATCCGGGAGGTGTTGTACACTTTCTTCCTAATTGATTGAGATAATCGAAGAGTGTCGTCCATTAGTGAACAATCCCTTTAAAAATATGGGAAAAAGAGAATTGTATTTTTAAAAATTTGCTTAAAAAAGATGCAAAAATGGCAAAAATAGAATCCTCTCCTCTTCCCATATTGTACATATAACCAAATAATGAAGAATTAAAGTAGTTTTGCTTCATCCCTAATAGTCCAGACTGTTGGAATATGATGTCATTTATGCTGCAGAATTATGAAAAAAGAAAAACGGATTGTGAGAAGATCTATGATGGTAGATTCAGAGTCAGATTCTCGTCATGGATCGTTCTCAGAATTGAGATCACACATCAGACAGTGTGTGCAGGGGATGTAGCTCAGTGGTAGAGCGCATGCTTTGCATGTATGAGGCCCCGGGTTCAATCCCCGGTATCTCCACATTTTTGTGACAAATAACAAGAAAACTTCCAAAATATTCAGAAATCTGATAAATGTGCGGAAATTCACCAGTCTGGATGTAACACGAAGCCCGGAATCAGCGCTAAATATCAGACAGATTTGCTTTTGTTGAGGATTCTATGCATAATAACTGTCAGACCCCAGGGGGCGCTGTAACCAGCACTATACATGTACAGACCGACATCGCTAGAGACTACAGAGGAGCAGATTGTGTTTGCAGACCCCTGATCCAGTTATTCTGAGGCTGTGAAATTATAGCCTCCCGAACCTCCCCCTACCTGCCGCTGCTCCCCGATTTGTAGGCTCCGCACAACGTTTCGAAAGATGCATATCTAATGCTGGCAGGTGGAAGGAGGTTCGCATAGTAGCAGTATTATGCAGGCACTGAATGGTAGCCTTATGTGTGCACTGTATGGTAGTATTATGTGGGATCAGTGATGTGGATTTTTTGATTGATATAGATATATATCTCTGTGCATACTGTGGCCTGTCCTAATTAGACAGAGTCTTATTGAGCGCTCAAAGGAAAAGAGGAAGCTACACTTAGTTAGCAACAACTCATTCCAGCAGAACTCTGGAAACTTTATTGAATATACTTGGTTTTATCAGCTGTACAGAAAGGAGTGGTTACTCATTAACATAAGGCTGAACTTCTTATCTAATTGGTCAGTTTAAATACATGAGCATATATGGGTGTCCGACCTGGGGTTACTTAGACACCATATGATTTACTGTCCGGAGTCTTGCACTCGTCAGCAAGTCTCCAATATCGGCTGGACCATCTGGCCTTACTTCCTCATTCCCTATGTCTGCTAGATATTTCTCAAGTCAGAAGACAATGCTATCATGAGATGACTGGGTAGCAGGTCAACTTCCACCAACTAGTTATAAGGTTCAAACTGTGAATATGTATTTGTATGCATATGGCTATATAAGAATACATGAATATATGGAGTATATAGCAGTATGTAGCCTATAGCAGGCAAGTGAGATCTATATGAAATACATATACATATATATTTCCATAATGGTAGTATTATGTGTGCACTGTATAGTAATATTATGTGGGAACAGTATGGTAGTATTATGTGTGCGCTGTACGGTAGTATTATGTGTGCGCTGTATGGTAGTATTATGGGGCTGGGTGCTGTATGTAGTATTATTTGTGCGCTTTGTGCTAGCTTTATGTGGGCTCTGTATGGTAGAATTATGTGGGTGCTGTAGGGTAGTATTATTTGGGCAATGTAGGGTAGTATTATGTGGGATTTCTATGGTAGTATTATAAGTGCTCTGTATGATAGTATCATGTGGGCTTATTTTATTTTATTTTTTTTTAATTTGCTTAAAAAAAGATGCAAAAATGGCAAAAATAGAATCCCCTCCTCTTCCCATATTGTACATATAACCAAATAATAAAGAATTAAAGTAGTTTTGCTTCGTCCCTAATAGTCCAGACTGTTGGAATATGATGTCATTTATGCACATAACAAGAGAACTTCCAAAATATTCCGAAATCTGATAAATGTGCGGAAATTCACCAGTCTTCTGTCTGGATGTAACACGAAGACCTGACTCAGCGCTAAATATCAGACAGATTTGCTTTTGTTGAGGATTCTATGTAGAATAACTGTCGGACACCAGGGGGCGCTGTAACCAGCACTATACATGTACAGACCGACATCGCTAGAGACTACAGAGGAGCAGATTGTGTTTGCAGACCCCTGGTCCAGTTACTCTGAGGCTGTGAAATGATAGCCCCCCAAACCACCCCCTACCTGCTGCTGCTCCCAGATTTGTAGGCTCCGCACGTTTCCAAAGATGCATATGTAATGCTGGCAGGTGGAAGGAGGTTCGCATAGTATCTGTATTATGCAGGCACTGAATGGTAGTATTATGTGGGCTCTGTATGGTAGTATAATGTGTGCTCTGTATGGTAGTATTATGGAGCTGGGTGCTGTATGTAGTATTATTTGAGCGCTTTATGCTAGTTTTATGTGGGCTCTGTATGGTTGTATTATGTGGGCTCTGTATGGTAGTATTATGTGGGCTCTGTATGGTAGTATTATGTGGGCTCTGTATGGTAGTATTATGTGGGTGCTGTATGGTAGTATTATGTGGGCTCTGTATGGTAATATTATGTGGGTGCTGTATGGTATTATTGGGGAATTAAAGTAGTTTTGCTTCGTCCCTAATGGTCCAGACTGTTGGAATATGATGTCATTTATGCTGCAGAATTATGAAAAAAGAAAAACGAATTGTGAGAAGCTCTATGATGGTAGATTCAGAGTCAGATTCTCGTCATGGATCGTTCTCAGAATTGAGATCACACATCAGACAGTGTGTGCAGGGGATGTACCTCAGTGGTAGAGCGCATGCTTTGCATGTATGAGGCCCCGGGTTCAATCCCCGGCATCTCCAGCTTTTGTGTCAAATAACAAGAAAACTTACAAAATATTCAAAAATCTGATAAATGTCTTCTGTCTGGATGTAACACGAAGACCGGACTCAGCACTAAATATCAGACAGATTTGCTTTTGTTGAGAATTCTATAACTGTCAGACACCAGGGGGCGCTGTAACCAGCACTATACATGTACAGACCGACATCGCTATAGACTACAGAGGAGCAGATTGTATTTGTAGACAGGGCTGCCACTAGGAATTTTGGGGCACCCTGGAGACTCCGGACAGGCTCCACCCCAGCGTCGCCTCCACCCTCGAACTGTCCACAGTCAAAAGATTGTTTAAGCCGCCGCCACGACAAGGTAGACTTTTGGCCAGTACCTACTCTACTCTAACCTATTAAACATTTGTGAAAATATCCAATACAATTTAGGTATATTTTTATTTATTTTTCAATTTTTAAAATGACCAATAATATCACATACAGGGGACAAATACCAGCGCACCATGACTAGACACCATATTACCACCACTTAGTGACCTATACTACCACATACAAGGAACAAATACCACCGCACCATGACCAGACCACATATTACCACCACAGTGACCGAATAATACCACATACAAGGAACAAATACCCCCGAAGAAGCCAACACGAAATGCGCGTTGGGGCTGCGTTCTTGTGGGTCCCTGACTGAGGCATTATGGGTAAGAGCAGAGTTTACACTATGTTTTGGATTGTGGCTCTATACTAATTTACAGTCATATGTTAAAGTTTTTAACTGATGGACTCAGTTATATTTCTGGTTTCAAATGAGGTTTATTGTACTAACAGAAAATGTGCAATCTGCATTTAAACAAAATTTGACCGGTGCAAAAGTATGGGCACCCTTATCATTTTCTTGATTTGAACACTCCTAACTACTTTTTACTGACTTCCTGAAGCACTAAGGCTGGTTTCACATTTGCGTTTTTTTGCGCTTGAAAAAACGCATACGTGCGCATGCGTTTTTTCCCCTATATTTAACATGGGTGCGCATACCTGCGCGCTGGCATGCGCACGTATGCGATTTTCATGCGCTGCGTTTTTTTGGGGTGTGCGTTTGTATTTCACAGACGCTACATGTTGCATTTTTTGGTCCTGGAAAAAAACGCATGCGCACGTATGCGCACGTTTTGCGCTAAAAATGGCCATTATAGCCTATGGATGCGCATACGTGCGCACTGGCATGCGCATGTATGCGTTTTTTTAGCGCTGCGTTTTTTTGGTGGTGTCCACTTGTTGTACTAGTTATAAACTTCTAAAGTCAAAAAAAAAAAGTCTATATAAAGGAGGTGCCTGCCAAAACTCTGCCACTACTACACTGACAGATTGGAGAGCAGACAGTCACCAAGGAACACATTATCAGCGCAAGAATGTGAGTATATTACATTATATGCCTGTCCTTTTAAATTATGTATGTACTAATGATTTTTATTATTTTTACATGCAGTATGTCTTCAGAATCCGAATATTCCCCATCGCGGCAGGAATTGGCGCAAGCAGACAGTGAGGTGATTATTTTCGTGCATCTGGTAAGTATATCTGCTGCTACTCCAAATCTCTTACGTTTTTTTCAACTTTTTTAAGACATCATCCTCATCATCTTCTGCGGACGGGACTTCTGAGGGCGAAGAGCAGGAGCAGCGAAGCCAAGTCCCGGTGGTGATACGGAATGTATGTATCAAATGATTTGTAATGTTCTTTATTTTTTATCTTCTATTTTTACTCTTTTTTTATGTTTCTTTTTTTTGTAACTTTTTATTCAATTTAAATTTGATTATTCTAATGAATGTGTTTTGTCTAGGTTCCACAACGGGATGAAGACGTCTACCTGGATAATGAGCAGCTCATCAGCCTGGTCCAGGAGCGTGCGCCGTTGTGGGACAGCCGTGACCGGCTGTACAAGGACAATGTGGTGACCCGGCGGCTATGGAATGAGGTGGCCGCAGCGTTGATGGATGGCTGGGACAGCGCCACAGCATCCTCCAAAAAGGCGTTTAGTGAGTATTTCCCTGCTCTGTATTGTGCCGCAGTGACTGTTGTCCTTGACGGCACTGTTGGGTTTCGTGCTAGGTATATTCTAGCAGGAAACCCAACAGTGTCATCGGGCTCTACAGTGACTGCTTTGAGTATTGTATTGCTATATTGTGCCGCAGTGACTGTTGTCCTTGACGGCACTGTTGGGTTTCGTGCTAGGTATATTCTAGCAGGAAACCCAACAGTGTCATCGGGCTCTACAGTGACTGCTTTGAGTATTGTATTGCTATATTGTGCCGCAGTGACTGTTGTCCTTGACGGCACTGTTGGGTTTCGTGCTAGGTATATTCTAGCAGGAAACCCAACAGTGTCATCGGGCTCTACAGTGACTGCTTTGAGTATTGTATTGCTATATTGTGCCGCAGTGACTGTTGTACTTGACGGCACTGTTGGGTTTCGTGCTAGGTATATTCTAGCAGGAAACCCAACAGTGTCATCGGGGTCTACAGTGACTGCTTTGAGTATTGTATTGCTATATTGTGCCGCACTGACTGTTGTCCTTGACGGCACTGTTGGGTTTCGTGCTAGGTATATTCTAGCAGGAAACCCAACAGTGTCATCGGGCTCTACAGTGACTGCTTTGAGTATTGTATTGCTATATTGTGCCGCAGTGACTGTTGTCCTTGACGGCACTGTTGGGTTTCGTGCTAGGTATATTCTAGCAGGAAACCCAACAGTGTCATCGGGCTCTACAGTGACTGCTTTGAGTATTGTATTGCTATATTGTGCCGCAGTGACTGTTGTCCTTGACGGCACTGTTGGGTTTCGTGCTAGGTATATTCTAGCAGGAAACCCAACAGTGTCATCGGGCTCTACAGTGACTGCTTTGAGTATTGTATTGCTATATTGTGCCGCAGTGACTGTTGTACTTGACGGCACTGTTGGGTTTCGTGCTAGGTATATTCTAGCAGGAAACCCAACAGTGTCATCGGGGTCTACAGTGACTGCTTTGAGTATTGTATTGCTATATTGTGCCGCACTGACTGTTGTCCTTGACGGCACTGTTGGGTTTCGTGCTAGGTATATTCTAGCAGGAAACCCAACAGTGTCATCGGGCTCTACAGTGACTGCTTTGAGTATTGTATTGCTATATTGTGCCGCAGTGACTGTTGTCCTTGACGGCACTGTTGGGTTTCGTGCTAGGTATATTCTAGCAGGAAACCCAACAGTGTCATCGGGCTCTACAGTGACTGCTTTGAGTATTGTATTGCTATATTGTGCCGCAGTGACTGCTGTCCTTGACGGCACTGTTGGGTTTCGTGCTAGGTATATTCTAGCAGGAAACCCAACAGTGTCATCGGGCTCTACAGTGACTGCTTTGAGTATTGTATTGCTATATTGTGCCGCAGTGACTGTTGTCCTTGACGGCACTGTTTTTTTTTTCCCAACAGTGGACAAAGTCCGAACACGTTGGCGTTCGATCAAGGACCGCTTCAACAGTGATGTTCGTGCTGAGGGCCAGGTTCGCAGTGGATCTGCGTCAAGGACCAGAACTAGATACCGTCACTATCACGCGTTGCAGTTCCTAAGACCGGTCCTTGCCACGAGATCGTAAGTATTATAAATTTTGGGTTTTTATTTTTATTAATCTGTGTTTTTCTAATCCACAGCTGATGCTTCTTGTAAAGGCATGGTAGTAATGATTTTCCTTTCTTCCACAGCACCTGGAGCAGCACCCTGCAACCTGGCCCTGGAGCGGTCCTTCCTCGGACGTCCTCTGACCCGTCCCAGCCATCCGACAGCCAGGAAGCACCTTGCAGGTCAGCCACACACACAGCTGGTGACCAGGAAGCTGGGCCATCAGGTGTTCCCCTGTCCCAGGTCTCTGCCACTGGTTATGCGGGCACTACCCGCCAGCGGCAGAGGGCCTTGGACAGGAATGTCTTGCCCAAGTTTATGCATTTGAGCGAGGCCTTTAATTCCAGCCTCAAGTCGCTGTCCTACAGAGTTGAAAGCGGTTTTGCACTCATGGAACGTGGTTTTAACCACTTTGAACACCGCTTCAATTCTGTAGAACAGCGCCTTGACCGTCTGGAGGCCGACCTCAACAGACCAGCACACCATTTTTTTAGTAAGATTGAAAAGGGCATGGCGGAACACCTTAGTCCTGAGCAACAGCTGAATGTGCTGCAGGCCTGCAACAATGCTTTCTTGCAGGCTATGCAGCATAATCGGTACGGTCAGCAGTCAGTGGTGTCATTTCCACCTGTGCCACCATTGACTCGCTTCACTTCACTACCGACTTGTGCTGCATACCACTGCACGGACACCTCTATTCAAAGCCAGGACACCCACCGTTACACCACCACAAGTCTGAGTGCAGCTGGTCACTTCACCGACACCACCATGGCAAGCGCTACTCCTGTCTGGAGCACCACCGCCACTCCCATGCATGCGTGGAGCTCAGCCACCACTAGGCAAACATGGAACAGCCCTGCCGCTACAACAACATGTAGTAGCCCTGCCACCACCATTCCGCAAACCTGGACCATCACTGCCGCCACCAGTCCTCCTGCAAGGACGAGCACTGCCAACCAAGAGCAGCAGCAGCAGCCACCTCAGCAGCAGCAGCAGCCACCTCAGCAGCAGCCACCTCAGCAGCAGCCACCTCAGCAGCAGCCACCTCAGCAGCAGCAGCAGCCACCCCAGCAGACGGGGGACCTACACTCAATATTTGCCCCAAGTTCAAGGCGAAATCCATCAAGGCGGGCATTGGGCCAAAGTCGGTCCAGGCACACAAGCCTACGGCGACATGCCATTACAACAAATGTACCTGAACAGATTTCCTCTCCTCCAAGTGTTCCTAGTTTAATTCCCTTAACTGGACTACCTTCCCCCACAAGTTTTGTTGCCCCTTCCCCTCAAACACCGTCTTCAACTGCAAGTGTTGCATATTCCCTGCACACCCCCAAATTGAAACCATCTGCCCCCAAACGCTGGAAAAAATAATTTTTTGGTTTATTTTTGTGATTAAAAATAAATTTACATTTGTGGTTCACCATTACAAAGTTTCATTAATGTTGTTTGCGCCGCTCACACACACTGATGGGTAAATACATGTTAAAAACCAACCCAAGGCCTAGTATAGTCATATGTGAAATAACACGGACTAGTATAGTCATACCAAGGCCTAGTGTAATAACTCGAGTTTTACCAACTTGGATCTGGTTTCATGAAAAACAAAAAGTTGAAACTTGTCTAAAAAATAAGTTTCTTTCTTAAAAAGTTTCACCAGTTTGTTTTTTGTGAAACAAGATGCTAGTTGGTAAAAATCGAGTTATTACAGTAGGCCTTGGTATGACTATACTAGGCCGTGGTATTTCACATGACTATACTAGTAGGCCCAAGGCCTACTATACTCATATTTGAAATACCACGGCCTAGTATAGTCATTCCAAGGCCTAGTGTAATAACTCTAGTTTTACCAACATGAATCTGGTTTCATGAAAAACAAACTGTTGAAACTTGTCAAGTTTCACCAGTTTGTTTTTCGTGAAACAAGATCCTAGTTGGTAAAAATCGAGTTATTACAGTAGGCCTTGGTATGACTATACTAGGCCGTGGTATTTCACATATGACTATACTAGTAGGCCCAAGGCCTACTATACTCATATTTTAAATACCACGGCCTAGTATAGTCATTCCAAGGCATAGTGTAATAACTCTAGAAACTTGTCTATTTATACACTACCACAATTTTAAATAAAAGTTGGAATTGAGCTGATTACATTCATCCACTCAATGCTGACTTGTATTCCCCATTGACTTTCATTGGGTGGGGTTGGGTTTTGAGGGTTGGGTTTTGAAAAAATCACATACTTTTTTTTCAACTAGTTTGACAATTTTCTCTTGAAAAAAATTGGTTTCCTGATTCATGGCCTGCAGCTTTGCTCGTTCCAATATATTTCACGCAGACTAGGAATGCTGCATTTTAACTCATATGTGTATTTACCTGCCCAGGTGTGTGAACATCAAAAAATTCAGTTATACATGGGAAGTTTTTTATTTAATTGGATTTTAAAAAATATAGTGCACTCAGTAATGGTATCAAATAAGGATTTTTATTACCATAAACAACAACATTACACCATTTCATCTTGCCAGTGCACCCGTCCTACATCAGAAATAAAGTAGGCCGCAAATTGGTCCCTCATTTGGCCAACTTCAACGGATGACCTGAGAGTGTGCTGAGTGAATTCAGGCAATGGGTTAGGAGCATCATCGTCCAGTTCAAAGGTCGGGTGCTCTTTAGCCATCACAAAGTTATGTAGAACCACACAGGCCTTCACCACCTCATCGACTGTTTCAAGTTTAAGATTAATGGCCGTGCCCAGAATTCGCCATCTGGAGACAAGAATCCCAAAAGCACACTCGACAGTTCTTCTGGCCCTGGTCAGCCTGTAATTAAATATTTTTTTGGTGTGGTCCAAGTCCCGGCTGGAGTAGGGTTTCAGTAAGTTTCCGCACATTTGAAAAGCCTCATCGCCAACCATTACAAAGGGCAGTGGCGGAGCTTCGGTGTGAGGAAGAGGCCGTGGCATAGGGAAATTAAATTGGTTGCCATACAACCTCCGGCCCATGTCTGAGTTTTTAAAAGCCTGTGAGTCATTACCACGGCCAAATGCTCCAATGTCCACTGCTACAAACATACATCCGGCATCCGCAATGGCCATGAGTACTATTGAAAAGTACTTTTTGTAATTATAGTACTCAGATCCAGTTCTTTTGGGTTTGATGATCCGTATGTGTTTACCATCAACAGCTCCCAAACAGTTGGGAAAATTGCATACTGTCCAGAATTTGTCAGCAATTTCCATCCACTTTTCAGCGGTGGGCAGGGGCAGAAATTCTGGACAAAGAACATTCCAGAGAGCCCGGCAGGTGTCAGCAACAATTCCAGACAAGGTAGAGATTCCAATACGGTACTGGAAGTGTAGTGAAGATAGGGTTTCTCCAGTCGACAGGAATCTGTGAACAGACAAAGAAGTAAAATTAATATTTATGTATATTATTTTAAAAAACTATAAAATAAAATATTAGTACATTCACGAAAACTAATTACCCAAGGTTTTGAATACTAAATTTAAAAAAAAAACATCAGACCGCACCCCTTGGTTTAATATTACATACCGTAATGTCACCAGTAGCCGTTCCTCAGGAGGAATCGCACGACGGAGCTGTTTGTCCTGTCTCCGGATAGATTGTTGGACACGAGCAAGCAAATCCCTGAAACTTTCTTGGGACATCCGGATATAATCTATAAATTTCTCCGGGTTTGCCTGGAGCTCGCTGTAGAGGGTGTGGTATGCCCCACGGCTCTCCCGGAGTTCAACAATCGGATGTATCCACATACGCCGCCGCTGCCGTCTTCGCTCCCTCTCTCTCTTCCTTTGTTCATGGCAGGCAACTGCATACGCCTGAGCCATCGCGATGTCCAAATCCAAGTTGAAGTGAAAACTCTTCCAGCGCAGATCCATGGTCACGAGAAGAATCAAGCAAATGTGAAGAATACTGTAGACAGGGTCTATATATTAACATACCACACCCACAATGAAGTCCCATTGGTCTTGTGTGTTGTTGAATGTTTTTTTTTTCTTTTTTGGGGGGTTTTTCCAAAATCTGTAAAAAAACGCAAAGGCACAAAAAACGCATACAAACGCACAAAAACGCTGCGGTTTTTTCCTGCATGCGCATAAAAATGCTTGAAAAAAACGCAGCATTTGTATGCATTTGTATGCGTTTTTTCAATGCGTTTTTTTGCGGGAAAAACGCGCTGCAAAAAAAAGCAAGTGTGAAACAGGCCTAAATTAGTTTTGTAACCTCATTGAGCTTTGAACTTCATGGCCAGGTGTATCAAATCATGAGAAAAGATATTTAAGGTGGCCACTTGCAAGTAGTTCTCCTATTTGATTCTCCTATGAAGAGTGGCATCATGGGCTCCTCAAAACAACTCTCAAATGATCTGAAAACAAAGATTATTCAACATAGCTTTTCATGGGAAGGATACAAAAAGTTGTCTCAGAGATTTAACCTGTCAGTTTCCACTGTGAGGAACATAGTAAGGAAATGGAAGAACACAGGTACAGTTCTTGTTAAGCCCAGAAGTGGCAGGCCAAGAAAAATCTCAGAAAGGCAGAGAAGAAGAATGGTGAGAACAGTCAAGGACAATCCACAGACCACCTCCAAAGACCTGCAGCATCATCTTGCTGCAGATGGTGTCACTGTGCATCGGTCAACAATAGAGCGCACTTTGCACAAGGAGAAGCTGTATGGGACAGTGATGTGAAAGAAGCCGTTTCTGCAAGCACGCCACAAACAGAGTCGCCTGAGGTATGCAAAAGCACATTGGGACAAGCCAGTTACATTTTGGAAGAAGGTCCTGTGGACTGATGAAGTAAAGATTGAGTTGTTTGGTCATACAAAAAGGCGTTATGCATGGAGGCTAAAAAACACAGCATTCCAAGAAAAACACTTGCTACCCACAGTAAAATTTGGTGGAGGTTCCATCATGCTTTGGGGCTGTGTGGCCAATGCCGGAACCGGGAATCTTGTTAAAGTTGAGGGTCGCATGGATTCAACTCAGTATCAACAAATTCTTGACAATAATGTGCAAGAATCAGTGACGAAGTTGAAGTTACGCAGGGGATGGATATTTCAGCAAGACAATGATCCAAAACACCGCTCCAAATCTACTCAGGCATTCATGCAGAGGAACAATTACAGTGTTCTGGAATGGCCATCCCAGTCCCCAGACCTGAATATCATTGAACATCTGTGGGATGATTTGAAGCGGGCTGTACATGCTCGGCGACCATCAAACTTAACTGAACTAGAATTGTTTTGTAAACAGGAATGGTCACAAATACCTTCATCCAGGATCCAGGAACTCATTAATAGCTACAGAAAGCGACTAGAGGCTGTTATTTTTGCAAAAGGAGGATCTACAAAATATTAATGTCACTTTTATGTTGAGGTGCCCATACTTTTGCACCGGTCAAATTTTGTTTAAATGCAGATTGCACATTTTCTGTTAGTACAATAAACCTCATTTGAATCCAGAAATATAACTGAGTCCATCAGTTATTAGATATATGAAACTGAAATAGCTGTTGCAAAAACCAAAATTGTTCTAAAGAAATAAGGTTAACATTAATAGGGGTGCCCAAACTTTAACATATGACTGTATATGCGGGTTGTCTCTCATGGATACATTAGAGGGTATTTGAACCCTCAATAATGACTTTTTATTATCTGTGACCCAGCCATTGAGCAATAAAAGCACCTTAAAGCATATTGTGGGCTCCAACTCTGTGTATTAGTTGTTTCTATGTCTATAGAAATACATTGTATACAGCAGTGTATGTCTTTGTGCTTGCATTCTGAATGTGTGACCACCGCCTCACTTTACATAAAATTCTCATAGAGAATCTGATAACTTTAATAACAGTTGACTCCAGTCTTTGCGTTAGGCTGTGTTCACACGTTTGTGGTTTTTTTCTCGGATTTCTCAAAATATCCGCTCGAAGAACGCCTAAAAGAAGCTTCCCATTCATTTTAATGCATTTTTCACTTTTTGTGCATATTGATGCGGTCTTTTCTGCTCATTAATTTGAACTTGGGGGCCGCATTCCTTGAAGGACAAAGTTACATTTTTAGTGATACCGTTTTTTATTCTATACACCTTTTGAACATTTTTGCTGTGTTTTTTTAAAAAATGTTTAGAGCTTGGATGTGGCGATAACTACAATATGAGTGCACATTTGTTATGTCCCCTTATTGTAGTTATGTCCCCATACAGGTCCCCATATTGTAGATATGTCCCCATACAGGTCCCCAGATTGTAGTCATGTCTCTATATCCAGGTCCTCATATTGTAGTCATGTCCCCATATTGTTGTCATGTCCCCATCCAGGTCCCCATATTGTAGTCATGTCTCCATATCCAGGTTCTCATATTGATCAAGGGAGGGTGAACCAAAGAAATACAATCATAAGGTCCATAGGTACTGAAAAAATAAAATAACCTTATTGATCAAATTTCACAGACAAAGGTGGACAGGATAACAGGTGGGCAGATAAACAACCATGCACTGTGGAGGGCAGGTGCGACCAGCAATGTAATACAGTTAGAGGTCAAAAACATAGACCACGTTGGTATCAAATCCACTGTGGATCACGTAAAATAGTACATACTCTACATAGCCAAAAATTAGAAAGATAATTGAGTTAGATATCAATAAAGCACACAGGATAAGTGTGTATTCAACATATTTATACAGCTGACCAAAAATATAGAGTGTACTGGCCAATGTTACCTATTAATAGTACCTGGCAGAGAGTAGCAGTGGAAATAGCTGGTCAGTCTTTACACCCCGACGCACGTTTCGGATAAAAGACCTTCCTCAGGGAGCATGGAAGTGTCACCGATATGTGGGTTTAAAAAGGCAGAGGCCCGGAAGTCAATTAAGGCTGGAAGCCAGCAATTGTTGACGCGTCGTCACCCAGCAGCCAAACCAGAAACACATGAGGCCCCACGTGATCTGGCACCGGGTGCATCGCAGGCACAGAAGCAGATAGAGGATGGCGGCAGAAAGGAGGTGCACGCGCACTAGTATGCAACAGATGGAGGACCATATAAAGTACTGGCAAAACCGGGGTACATACAAATAAAAAAGAATATACATATCAGCAGCAAACTAGTGCATAAATATATATAAGGGCTGTCAATCAGCCATCAGAATTCACAATACCACAAAAAGTTAATATAATAAAACAAAATGATATAAATGCAAAAATTAATAAAGCACAAGGCTGCCAATCAGCCATCAGATGTTTAGATCCAAATATGATAGAAATTTATATAGGAAGCAACAATACATAATATCAAATACAATTACAGACGGGAGAGATACTGCTAAATCACCATATACAGTTAATATTTGGTTAGATAAATCCTAATTAAAATGTACAATGCAATGGATCAACCACGAAGGAAAAAGACAAAAATATTATAGCAGCTATTACTGGTTATATTGAATATATAGACTCCATACTTGTATATAACATATAAGCACTTGCAGATTATATCAGGATGGATATTGTATATAGAATATAAGGAAAGGACACAAAAATGCCTCGATACACAATAAATATTCTATATTCAAGCATTAACCGAAAATCAGTGTATACAGTGCCGTCAGTCAACCCCCAAACATGTTACAGTATATATTATTATATTATCATGAAAAAAATTTGTAAAAAAGTTTTTTTACATTCTTACGGAGGCGACCTGAATACACATTATCCACCCAAAGAGTTATTAGATACCTCATCAAAATTGTCAATATACAAGGACAGAAGAAGACCATATATATATATATATACAGCTCTGGCAGAAATTAGGAGACCACTGCACAGTGTTATAGAAATCAGCTTCTCTACATGTCTGACAGCCATTCCATTCCACTGTCAGTTGAATTCCAGCCAGAGCACACCTCATTCTACTTAATGTGCTTCTGATTAGGTGATCACCGGAACCAAATCTTATTTAACGAAGAAAAGTATAAAAGACCCTGCTGTGGTGTTCACAATCCTCTTGCAATAGGACAAGCTGGATGGCAAAACAAGTGCTAGTAATATCCCAAAGGTAATAGGAATTAAAAAATAACATATCCATGCGAAAGGAGTTGAAAAGTCTTCAGTGAGGAAAAGAAGGGCTCAATTCTGGCTTTACTAACAGAGGGATACAGAGAGCGTCATGTTGTCTTAAAATTTCTAAGACAGCAGTCCATTACAACAAGGTCAAGCAGCAGACATTGGGGACAACAAAGCTACAGACCGGCAGAGGGTGAAAACGACTCCTCACTGACCGGGATGACCGTCATCTTATTCAAATATCACTTCGAAACTGCAGGATGACATCAAGGGACCTACAAAAGGAATGGCAAATGGCAGCTGGGGTGAAGTGCACTGCAAGAACAGTTCATAACAGGCTCCTAGAGGCAGGGCTCAAGTCATGTAAAGGTAGAAAAAAACCTTTCATCAATGAGAAGCAAAGGAGAGCAAGGCTGAAGTTTGCCAAAGACCATAAGGATTGGACCATAGAGGACTGGAGTAAGGTAATCTTCTCTGATGAGTCTGATTTTCAGCTTTGCCCAACATCTGGTCGTCTAATGGTTAGACAGAGACCTGGAGAGGCGTACAAGCCACAGTGTCTTGTACTCACTGTGAAATTTGGTGGAGGATCGGTGATGATCTGGGGATGCTTCGGCAAGGCTGGAATTGGTCAGATTAATCTTAGCGGATGACGTATGAATCAATCCGCGTACAAGGTTATCCTGGAAAAACAGTTGATTCCTTCTACTCAGGCAATGTTCCCCAACTCTGAGGACTGGTATTTCCAGCAGGACAATGCACCATGCCACACAGCTAGATCAATCAATGTGTGCATGAAGGACCACCACATCAAATCCCTGTCATGGTCAGCCCAATCTCCAGACCTGAACCTCATTGAAGGAAGATGGATAGTCACAAGCCATCAAACAAAGTACTGCTTAAATTTTTGTACCAGGAATGACATAAGGTCACCCAAAAGCAGTGTGAAAGACTGGTGGAAAGCAGCCAAGACGCATGGAAGCTGCGATTAAAAATCATGGTTATTCCACAAAATATTGATTTCTGAACTCTTCCTGAGTTAAAAGTATGTAAAGATAAAAAAACAGAAAATCCCATTGTAGGATTTTTAAATAATTAATTTGCATTCTATTGCATGAAATATTTAAAAAATGGGAGAAGGAGGTGATTTTATTTTTTGAATTTTTTACATCTTTTTTTTAAGTAGAATGAAAAATAGAATCCAGTCATCCTCCTGGTTGTCAGAGGGTGGCACGCTCCTGATAATTCGGGGTGGCGGCTTGACTGAGCTTCTGTTCCTGCAAATCTGGGGACTTCGGAACTTTTGGAAGTTATTTATAAGTGGAAAAAAAAGTCCGGGGCCTCATACATGCAAAGCATACGCTCTACCACTGAGCTACATCCCCCATATAGGTGCCTCAGCCCCATGCCTAAGCCATAGATGCATCTACTGCATGTAAATGACCATTGCACAAAGAAATGGGAGCAGCACTTACAGGCTTTTTGCTGTCCAGCTTGTAAGTGCTGCTCTGATCCTGTGATTTTCCAGTGCTGCAGAGTCAAAACTGCCTCTGTCTGCAGCATTATAAAGAGCTGGGAAAAGAATTGTCAGGAGTGCACCACCCCCTGACAACCAGGAGGCCGAGGAGCAGTGTGCTCCTGAAGATCGGATCTTGGGACAAATCCTTTAACCTCTTTACCCTAAAGGGTGGTTTGCACGTTCATGACCAGGCCAATATTTACAATTCAGACCACTGTCCCTTTACGAGGTAATAACTCTGGAACGCTTCCATCGATCCCGGTGATTCTGACATTATTTTCTCATGACATATTGTACTTCATGTTAGTGGTAAATTGTCATTCATATAAAAAAACAGAAATTTGGTGAAAATTTTGAAAATTTCGCAATTTTCCAACTTTGAATTTTTATGCCCTTAAATCACAGAGATATGGCACACAAAACACTTAATAAGTTAAATTTCCCACATGTTTACTTTACATCAGCACAATTTTGGAACCAAAATTTTTTTTTTTAGTTAGGAAGTTATAAGGGTTAAAAGTTCACCAGCGATTTCTCGTTTTTGCAACACCATTATATTTTTAGGGACCACATCACATTTGAAGTCACTTTAAGGGGTATATATGATATAAAATACCCAAAAGTGACACCATTCTAAAAACTGCACCCCTCAAGGTGCTCAAAACCACATTCAAGAAGTTTATTAACCCTTCAGGTGCTTCACAGGAATTTTTTGAATGTTTAAAATAAATGAACATTTAACTTTTTTTCACAAAAAAATTACTTCAGGTCCAATTTTTTTTATTTTACCAAGGGTAACAGGAGAAATTGGACTGCAAAAGTTATTGTGCAATTTGTCCTGAGTACGCTGATACCTGATATGTGGGGGAAAACAATGTTTCGGCACATGGCAGAGCTAAGAAGGGAAGGAGCGCCGTTTGACTTTTTCAATGCAAAATTGGCTGGAATTCAGATCGGACACCATTGATGTACCTGATGTACCTAAACAATGGAAACCCCCCACCAGTGACCCCATTTTGGAAACTAGACCCCTCAAGGAACTTATCTAGATATGTGGTGAGAAGTTTGAACCCCCAAGGGCTTCACAGAAGTTTATAACGTACATGTCATGTTTGGAGAGCCCCTGATGTGCCCAAACAGTGGAAAGCCCCCACAAATGACACCATTTTGGAAACTAGACCCCTCAAGGAACTTATCTAGATATGTGGTGAGAACTTTGAACCCCCAAGGGTAACAGGACCCCAAAAGTTATTGTGCAATTTGTCTTGCATATGCTGATACCCCACATGTGGGGGTAAACCACTATTTGGGCGCATGGCAGAGCTCGGAAGGGAAGAAGCGCCATTTGACTTTTTTGGCTGAAATTGGGATCGGACTCCATGCCGCGTTTGGAGAGCCCCTGATGTGCCTAAACAGTGGAAACCCTGCACAAATGACATCATTTTGGAAACTAGACCCCACAAGGAACTTATCTAGATGTGTGGTGAGCACTTTGAACCCCCAAGGGCTTCACAGAAGTTTATAACGCCCGGACGTAAAAATAAAAAAATCATATTTTTTTCCACAAAAATGATATGTTTGCCCCCAATTTTTTATTTTCCTATGGGTAACAGGAGAAATTGGACCCCAAAAGTTGTTTTTCAATTTGCCCTGAGTAAGCTGATACCCCATATGTGGGGGTAAAACACTGTTTGGGCGCATGGTAGAGCTTGGAAGGAGCACCATTTGACTTTTTCAACGCAGAACGCTGGAATTGAGATCAGACGCCATGTTGCATTTGGAGAGCACCTGATATGCCCAAACAGTGGAAACCCCCCCAATTATAACTCCAACCCTAACCCCAACACCCCCTAACCCTAATCTCAGCCCTAAGCCAAGCCCTAACCCTAACCCTAACCCTAGCCCTAACGGGAAAATGGAAATAAATACATTTTTTTAATTTTATTATTTTTCCCTAACTAAGGGGGTGGTAACGGGGGGTTTGATTTACTATTTATGGTGGTTTTTATATTTGGCAGCTGTCACACGCTAAAAGACGCTTTTTATTGTAAAAATAGTTTTTGCATCACCACATTTTGAGAGGTATAATTTTTCCATATTTTGACCCACTGAGTCATGTGAGGTCTTATTTTTTGTGGGACGAGTTGACGTTTTTATTGGTACCATTTTTGGGTATGTGACTTTTTTTATCGCTTTTTATTCCGATTTTTGGGACGCAGAATGAACAAAAACCAGCGTTTCATGAATTTCTTTTGGGGGGGTGCGTTTACACCGTTCCGTGTGCGGTAAAATTGATAAAGCGGTTTTATTCTTCGGGTCAGTACAGTTACAGCGATACCTCACTTTTGTCGTTTTTTATGTTTTGGCGCTTTTATGCAATAAAAACAATTTTATGCAAAAAACAATTATTTTTGCATCGCTTTATTCTGCGAGCTATTATAACTTTTTTATTTTTTCGCTGATGACGCTGTATGGCGGCTCGTTTTTTGCGGGACAAGATGATGTTTTCAGCGGTACCATGGTTATTTATATCCGTCTTTTTAATTGCGCATTTTGCACATTTTGTTCGGCGGTATGATAATAAAGCCTTGTTTTTTGCTTCGTTTTTTATTTTTATTTTTTAAGGGGTTAACTAGTGGGACAGTTTTATAGGGCGGGTCGTTATGGAAGCAGCGATACTAAATATGTGTACTTTTATTGTTTTTTTTTGTTTCCAAAAAATGAATTTATTAGGGAATATTTTTTTTTTTTTATTTATTTGGCGATTTTTTTATAAATTATTTTTACACTTTTTTTTTTTTTTACTTTATTACATTGTCCCAGGGGGGACATCACTGTCACACTGTCACATCACAGATCGCTGTGACAGATCAGCGATCTGACATTGGCGCTGCACCAGGCTCTCTGCAGGCACTGAGGAAGCTGCCTCCCTGCAGGCCCCCGAAGGTCCCACGGCCATATTGAATCCGGGGACCTGCAAGGAAGGAGGACCTGCAGCAGCGCTGCACATCGCGCTGCTCTGGGGGTTTCAGGGAAGCACGGGGGGAGCCCCCTCCCTGACGATGCTTCAATAAACCCCCGTACACTGCAATCATGTTTGATCGCAGTGTGCCAGGGTTTAACATGCAGGGGCGGTCCGTGACCACCCCTGACACATAGTGCCAGGTGTTAGCTGTGATAATCAGCTGACACCTGGCCGTGATCAGCGGCGCCCCCCCCGGAGCGCCGTTGATCGCATTGACGTACTATCCTATCCTCGGTCATAGGGGTCCTGGTACCGTGCACGGTCTGATGTCAGAAAGGGGTTAAGCTATTGTTCTTTTTTCCTGCATTTACCATGTGGGATAGATCACATAATTTTTCAATATTTTGGGCTTTTATGGAAAAGGTAAACCTTATCGATGAATTCTTTCGATTTTCTTATACTTAAAGGGATTTGTTCCCACTGTACATTGCTGTAGAGCGCCCCGATGGTGACCGATACAAGAAGAAAGGTTACTTACCTACGGGATCAGGAGAGATGTCGCCTTTCAGCCGCCGCTGATTGTCTGCAGCCCATCAGGGGACATAAGCACCGCCACGAGACCGTCAGGGGGCGCAGCGCTCAGAGATGTTCCCATCCGGGAGGTGTTGTACACTTTCTTCCTAATTGATTGAGATAATCGAAGAGTGTCGTCCATTAATGAACAATCCCTTTAAAAATATGGGAAAAAGAGAATTGTATTTTTAAAAATTTGCTTAAAAAAGATGCAAAAATGGCAAAAATAGAATCCTCTCCTCTTCCCATATTGTACATATAACCAAATAATAAAGAATTAAAGTTGTTTTGCTTCGTCCCTAATAGTCCGGACTGTTGGAATATGATGTCATTTATGCTGCAGAATTATGAAAAAAGAAAAACGAATTGTGAGAAGATCTATGATGGTAGATTCAGAGTCAGATTCTCGTCATGGATCGTTCTCAGAATTGAGATCACACATCAGACAGTGTGTGCAGGGGATGTAGCTCAGTGGTAGAGCGCATGCTTTGCATGTGTGAGGCCCCGGGTTCAATCCCCGGTATCTCCACATTTTTGTGACAAATAACAAGAAAACTTCCAAAATATTCAGAAATCTGATAAATGTGCGGAAATTCACCAGTCTGGATGTAACACGAAGCCCGGAATCAGCGCTAAATATCAGACAGATTTGCTTTTGTTGAGGATTCTATGCATAATAACTGTCGGACCCCAGGGGGCGCTGTAACCAGCACTATACATGTACAGACCGACATCGCTAGAGACTACAGAGGAGCAGATTGTGTTTGCAGACCCCTGATCCAGTTATTCTGAGGCTGTGAAATTATAGCCTCCCGAACCTCCCCTACCTGCCGCTGCTCCCCGATTTGTAGGCTCCGCACAACGTTTCGAAAGATGCATATCTAATGCTGGCAGGTGGAAGGAGGTTCGCATAGTAGCAGTATTATGCAGGCACTGAATGGTAGCCTTATGTGTGCACTGTATGGTAGTATTATGTGGGATCAGTGATGTGGATTTTTTGATTGATATAGATATATATCTCTGTGCATGCTGTGGCCTGTCCTAATTAGACAGAGTCTTATTGAGCGCTCAAAGGAAAAGAGGAAGCTACACTTAGTTAGCAACAACTCATTCCAGCAGAACTCTGGAAACTTTATTGAATATACTTGGTTTTATCAGCTGTACAGAAAGGAGTGGTTACTCATTAACATAAGGCTGAACTTCTTATCAAATTGGTCAGTTTAAATACATGAGCATATATGGGTGTCCGACCTGGGGTTACTTAGACACCATGTGATTTACTGTCCGGAGTCTTGCACTCGTCAGCAAGTCTCCAATATCGGCTGGACCATCTGGCCTTACTTCCTCATTCCCTATGTCTGCTAGATATTTCTCAAGTCAGAAGACAATGCTATCATGAGATGACTGGGTAGCAGGTCAACTTCCACCAACTAGTTATAAGGTTCAAACTGTGAATATGTATTTGTATGCATATGGCTATATAAGAATACATGAATATATGGAGTATATAGCAGTATGTAGCCTATAGCAGGCAATTGAGATCTATATGAAATACATATACATATATATTTCCATAATGGTAGTATTATGTGTGCACTGTATAGTAATATTATGTGGGAACAGTATGGTAGTATTATGTGTGCGCTGTACGGTAGTATTATGTGTGCGCTGTATGGTAGTATTATGGGGCTGGGTGCTGTATGTAGTATTATTTGTGCGCTTTGTGCTAGCTTTATGTGGGCTCTGTATGGTAGAATTATGTGGGTGCTGTAGGGTAGTATTATTTGGGCAATGTAGGGTAGTATTATGTGGGATTTCTATGGTAGTATTATAAGTGCTCTGTATGATAGTATCATGTGGGCTTATTTTATTTTATTTTTTTTTAATTTGCTTAAAAAAAGATGCAAAAATGGCAAAAATAGAATCCTCTCCTCTTCCCATATTGTACATATAACCAAATAATAAAGAATTAAAGTAGTTTTGCTTCGTCCCTAATAGTCCAGACTGTTGGAATATGATGTCATTTATGCTGCAGAATTATGAAAAAAGAAAAACGAATTGTGAGAAGATCTATGATGGTAGATTCAGTCAGATTCTCGTCATGGATCGTTCTCAGAATTGAGATCACACATCAGACAGTGTGTGCAGGGGATGTAGCTCAGTGGTAGAGCGCATGCTTTGCATGTATGAGGCCCCGGGTTCAATCCCCGGCATCTCCAGCTTTTGTGTCACATAACAAGAGAACTTCCAAAATATTCCGAAATCTGATAAATGTGCGGAAATTCACCAGTCTTCTGTCTGGATGTAACACGAAGACCTGACTCAGCGCTAAATATCAGACAGATTTGCTTTTGTTGAGGATTCTATGTAGAATAACTGTCGGACACCAGGGGGCGCTGTAACCAGCACTATACATGTACAGACCGACATCGCTAGAGACTACAGAGGAGCAGATTGTGTTTGCAGACCCCTGGTCCAGTTACTCTGAGGCTGTGAAATGATAGCCCCCCAAACCACCCCCTACCTGCCGCTGCTCCCAGATTTGTAGGCTCCGCACGTTTCCAAAGATGCATATGTAATGCTGGCAGGTGGAAGGAGGTTCGCATAGTATCTGTATTATGCAGGCACTGAATGGTAGTATTATGTGGGCTCTGTATGGTAGTATAATGTGTGCTCTGTATGGTAGTATTATGGAGCTGGGTGCTGTATGTAGTATTATTTGAGCGCTTTATGCTAGTTTTATGTGGGCTCTGTATGGTTGTATTATGTGGACTCTGTATGGTAGTATTATGCGGGCTCTGTATGGTAGTATTATGTGGGCTCTGTATGGTAATATTATGTGGGTGCTGTATGGTAGTATTATGTGGGCTCTGTATGGTAATATTATGTGGGTGCTGTATGGTATTATTATGTGGGCTCTGTATGGTAGTATTATGTGTGCTCTGTATGGTAGTATTATGGAGCTGGGTGCTGTATGTAGTATTATTTGAGCGCTTTATGCTAGTTTTATGTGGGCTCTGTATGGTTGTATTATGTGGGCTCTGTATGGTAGTATTATGTGGGCTCTGTATGGTAATATTATGTGGGTATTGTATGGTAGTATTATGTGGGTGCTGTATGGTAGTATTATGTGGGCTCTGTATGGTAATATTATGTGGGTGCTGTATGGTAGTATTATGTGGGCTCTGTATGGTAATATTATGAGGGCTCTGTATGGTAATATTATGTGAGTGCTGTAAGGTAATATTATGTGGGCTCTATATAGTAGTGTTATCTGTGCTCTGTATGGTAGTATGGGGCTGGGTGCGGTATGTAGTATTATTTGTGCGCTTTATGCTAGTATTATGTGGGCTCTGTATGGTTGCATTATGTGGGCACTGTATGGTTGTATTATGTGGGCTCTGTATGTTAATATTATGGGGGCTCTGTATGGTAGTATTATGTTTTCTCTGTATGGTTTTATTATGTGAGCTCTGTATAGTAATATTATGTGTGCGCTGAATGGTAGTATTATGTGGGCTCTGTATGGTAATATTATGGGGGCTGTGTATAGTTGTATTATGTGGGCTCTGTATGGTAATATTATGTGGGCTCTGTATGGTTGTATTATGTGGGCTCTGTATGGTAATATTACGTGGGCCCTATTTGGTAGTATTATGCTAGCACTTTGTAGCAGTATTTGTTATGAACTGAACTTAACCCATTATATTGTGGACATTTATAAACAGTCCTACCTATAATTGCTCCAACACCACAGTGCTATACCATACTGTCTGTATAAGGCTATGTGCACACGGTGCGGATCCTCCTGCAGATTTTTCCGTGCGGATTTTACTAAATCCTCAGTTTAATGACCTGGATTTTTCCTGCGGATTTCTTCCTTTTTTTGCGGTTTTACTGCCGTTTTTATGCGGTTTTACACTGCGGTTTTCCACCTGTGGATTTGTAGAATGGAGCAGGTGGAAAACTGCAGCAAAACCGCACAAAAGAAGTGACATGCTGCTTTTTTTTTCCGCACAAAAACCGGGCGGAAAAATCCGCAGCATGTGCACAGCGTTTTTTTTTACATAGGCTATAATGGTACTGTACATCACCTGCAGTACTGCAGCGGCGAATCCGCAGTAGGAACCGCACCGTGTGCACAGACCCTAATGTTTCCACTCCAGGACCTGTCTCCTATAAAACTTATATTTTAAGATTCATCAGTTTTTGACCCACATTCTTTTGCTGTTGTAGTTTATAAGCCTGTAGCTTCCAGCTCCACCATTTTTTGAAAGGGAGTGCAGCTATCTTGGAGTTGGTGAAGCTGAGCGCATTTGAAAAATTCATCATAATTTAGAGCACAAAAGTCATTACTGCTTCAGCCAATCAGTGAGCTCAGCGGCTCGTGCTGTCTACCCAGGTAGCGCTCATGCAGTTGTAGGGGATGTACCTCAGTGGTAGAGCGCATGCTTTGCATGTATGATCCCCTGGGTTCAATCCCTGGCATAAAGAACCTTATAACATCTAAATTCAGAAATCTGAAAAAATGTGAGTAAAATTCCCTGGTCATCTATTTGGATGTAGCACAAGGATCAGACTCACTACAAAGTATCAGAACAACTAACTTTTAAGAATTTGATGTCAATTGTGTGTCAGACACTAGGGGGCGGTGTAATCAGCACATAGCGGATGAAAAATTATATACTTTCAAAGTATAAAAATGATTTTGTGATTTTTTTTTCTCTAACACTCGAAAAAAAAAGTTTTTCACAATTCTCACAGGGATAAACATGCGATCCTGTGATTGCACTGATAATGCACAGTACTACTTATGTACTGCTGTGCACTAACCTGTCAGTGTTTAGCTGCAGCCTATCGGGGATCTGATAGAATAATGTATAGGGCAAGAACAGAGGTCAAAGTTAGGACTTTGGTTACCGTAAGAATCCAAGCGGGGGGGTGCTGACAGAGGGAGCGACCTTCAGCTGTCGAGCTCCTTAGATACCTCAATCACTATTGATAACAGCATCTGAGGAGTTAAAGTGCTGGGATCGGAGATAGGTCTGGTCCCAGCACACACAGAAGGAGATCACCAGTGTATAACCACTGACTCTTGCTGCAGATGGTCACAACTTTTGTGCCCGTGCCATCCCCCCAAAAATAAGATTTTTGAAAAAGAAGGATTCCCGGTGCACAAACTGAGCGTAAAATATGACCGTGCCATTATTAGCCTACAGGCTGCTTATATTAGTTGGATCTGGAGTTCTCTTTGCCTATTTATCATGACATGAGATCTCAATAAAAGATTCACTAAATCATAAAATTCTCTCTGCGTTCAGCCACCACTAGAGGGAGCTCCTAGCAAGTGATAACAGCTCCCACTGAACCCTGTGATAAATCAGTGAGCTCCCTCTAGTGGTGAGAGAATTGTGCAAAAGTGCTCAGAGAGGGGTTTCTGGGAATTAAAATTATTCCAAAAATCTCCTAATCAGAAATTTTTTTGTATGTTTTAAAATGTAGAAGGAAATCTGGATGAAGTGCCGCTGTGTTATGCAGATTAACACCCACCTGTCATGGTCGGAGATCTACCAATAAGATGCTACAGTCAGTAGGGATTGCAGCATTTTGGTGTTACAGAGTTGGGGTCCTCTTTCGTCCCACTGAACCCACAGCAGAGCAATTGTGGGGTGCTGAGCAGCTGTTAAGGAAGCTGCAGGTCTTATAAAGTCCACAAGAGGGCCTAAAATCTCTTCACACTGATTTGTAAAGACTTTTATCAATGGCAGCTGTTATAACCTGATATCACAAAACATCTGTTAGATTCACAGAACTCTTGCCTATAGTAGTATTTAAAAAATTAAAATGACAAAGGGAAAGTTAGGAGGTGTCAGGGTAATCAATATGATAAAATATAAAATGGAAAATTGTGGAGTGAATAAAAGATAATAACCCTGCGACCAAGAAGCCGGACTGAAGTAGTGACCCCATAATTTTTCAATATTTTGGGCTTTTATGGGAAAGGTAAATCTTATTATCGATGAATTCTTTCGATTTTCTTATACTTAAAGGGATTGGTTCCCACTGTACATTGCTGTAGAGCGCCCCGATGGTGCCCGATACAAGAAGAAAGGTAACTTACCTACGGGATCAGGAGAGATGTCGCCTTTCAGCCGCCGCTGATTGTCTGCAGCCCATCAGGGGACATAAGCACCGTCACGAGACTGTCAGGGGGCGCAGCGCTCAGAGATGCTCCCATCCGGGAGATGGGAATTAAAGTAGTTTTGCTTCGTCCCTAATAGTCCAGACTGTTGGAATATGATGTCATTTATGCTGCAGAATTATGAAAAAAGAAAAACGAATTGTGAGAAGCTCTATGATGGTAGATTCAGAGTCAGATTCTCGTCATGGATCGTTCTCAGAATTGAGATCACACATCAGGCAGCTTTTGTGTCAAATAACAAGAAAACTTACAAAATATTCAAAAATCTGATAAATGCCACTGCCACTAGGAATTTTGGGGCACCCTGGAGACTCCGGACAGGCTCCACCCCAGCGTCGCCTCCACCCTCGAACTGTCCACAGTCAAAAGATTGTTTAAGCCGCCGCCACGACAAGGTAGACTTTTGGCCAGGACCTACTCTACTCTAACCTATTAAACATTTGTGAAAATATCCAATACAATTTAGGTATATTTTTATTTATTTTTCAATTTTTAAAATGACCAATAATATCACATACAGGGGACAAATACCAGCGCACCATGACTAGACACCATATTACCACCACTTAGTGACCTATACTACCACATACAAGGAACAAATACCACCGCACCATGACCAGACCACATATTACCACCACAGTGACCGAATAATACCACATACAAGGAACAAATACCCCCGAAGAAGCCAACACGAAATGCGCGTTGGGGCTGCGTTCTTGTGAGTCCCTGACTGAGGCATTATGGGTAAGAGCAGAGTTTACACTATATTTTGGATTGTGGCTCTATACTAATTTACAGTCATATGTTAAAGTTTTTAACTGATGGACTCAGTTATATTTCTGGATTCAAATGAGGTTTATTGTACTAACAGAAAATGTGCAATCTGCATTTAAACAAAATTTGACCGGTGCAAAAGTATGGACACTCTTATCATTTTCTTGATTTGAACACTCCTAACTACTTTTTACTGACTTCCTGAAGCAGTAAATTAGTTTTTTAACCTCATTGAGCTTTGAACTTCATAGCCAGGTGTATCAAATCATGAGAAAAGATATTTAAGGTGGCCACTTGCAAGTAGTTCTCCTATTTGATTCTCCTATGAAGAGTGGCATCATGGGCTCCTCAAAACAACTCTCAAATGATCTGAAAACAAAGATTATTCAACATAGCTTTTCATGGGAAGGATACAAAAAGTTGTCTCAGAGATTTAACCTGTCAGTTTCCACTGTGAGGAACATAATAAGGAAATGGAAGAACACAGGTACAGTTCTTTTTAAGCCCAGAAGTGGCAGGCCAAGAAAAATATCAGAAAGGCAGAGAAGAAGAATGGTGAGAACAGTCAAGGACAATCCACAGACCACCTCCAAAGACCTGCAGCATCATCTTGCTGCAGATGGTGTCACTGTGCATCGGTCAACAATACAGCGCCCTTTCCAAGGAGAAGCTGTATGGGAGAGTGATGTGAAAGAAGCCGTTTCTGCAAGCACGCCACAAACAGAGTCGCCTGAGGTATGCAAAAGCACATTGGGACAAGCCAGTTACATTTTGGAAGAAGGTCCTGTGGACTGATGAAACAAAGATTGAGTTGTTTGGTCATACAAAAAGGCGTTATGCATGGAGGCTAATAAACACAGCATTCCAAGAAAAACACTTGCTACCCACAGTAAAATTTGGTGGAGGTTCCATCATGCTTTGGGGCTGTGTGGCCAATGCCGGAACCGGGAATCTTGTTAAAGTTGAGGGTCGCATGGATTCAACTCAGTATCAACAAATTCTTGACAATAATGTGCAAGAATCAGTGACGAAGTTGAAGTTACGCAGGGGATGGATATTTCAGCAAGACAATGATCCAAAACACCGCTCCAAATCTACTCAGGCATTCATGCAGAGAAACAATTACAGTGTTCTGGAATGGCCATCCCAGTCCCCAGACCTGAATATCATTGAACATCTGTGGGATGATTTGAAGCGGGCTGTCCATGCTCGGTGACCATCAAACTTAACTGAACTAGAATTGTTTTGTAAACAGGAATGGTCACAAATACCTTCATCCAGGATCCAGGAACTCATTAATAGCTACAGAAAGCGACTAGAGGCTGTTATTTTTGCAAAAGGAGGATCTACGAAATATTAATGTCACTTTTATGTTGAGGTGCCCATACTTTTGCACCGGTCAAATTTTGTTTAAATGCAGATTGCACATTTTCTGTTAGTACAATAAACCTCATTTGAATCCAGAAATATAACTGAGTCCATCAGTTATTAGATATATGAAACTGAAATAGCTGTTGCAAAAACCAAAATTGTTATAAAGAAAAAAGGTTAACATTAATAGGGGTGCCCAAACTTTAACATATGACTGTATATGCGGGTTGTCTCTCATGGATACATTAGAGGGTATTTGAACCCTCAATAATGACTTTTTATTATCTGTGACCCAGCCATTGAGCAATAAAAGCACCTTAAAGCATATTGTGGACTCCAACTCTGTGTATTAGTTGTTTCTATGTATATAGAAATACATTGTATACAGCAGTGTATGTCTTTGTGCTTGCATTCTGAATGTGTGACCACCGCCTCACTTTACATAAAATTCTCATAGAGAATCTGATAACTTTAATAACAGTTGACTCCAGTCTTTGCGTTAGGCTGTGTTCACACGTTTTTGGTTTTTTTCTCGGATTTCTCAAAATATCCGCTCGAAGAACGCCTAAAAGAAGCTTCCCATTCATTTTAATGCATTTTGCACTTTTTGTGCATATTGATGCGGTCTTTTCTGCTCATTAATTTGAACTTGGGGGCCGCATTCCTTGAAGGACAAAGTTACATTTTTAGTGATACCGTTTTTTATTCTATACACCTTTTGAACATTTTTGCTGTGTTTTTTTAAAAAATGTTTAGAGCTTGGATGTGGCGATAACTACAATATGAGTGCACATTTGTTATGTCCCCTTATTGTAGTTATGTCCCCATACAGTTCCCCATATTGTAGATATGTCCCCATACAGGTCCCCATATTGTAGTCATGTCTCTATATCCAGGTCCTCATATTGTAGTCATGTCCCCATATTGTTGTCATGTCCCCATCCAGGTCCCCATATTGTAGTCATGTCTCCATATCCAGGTTCTCATATTGAAACAAGGGAGGGTGAACCAAAGAAATACAATCATAAGGTCCATAGGTACTGAAAAAATAAAATAACCTTATTGATCAAATTTCACAGACAAAGGTGGACAGGATAACAGGTGGGCAGATAAACAACCATGCACTGTGGAGGGCAGATGCGACCAGCAATGTAATACAGTTAGAGGTCAAAAACATAGACCACATTGGTATCAAATCCACTGTGGATCACGTAAAATAGTACATACTCTACATAGCCAAAAATTAGAAAGATAATTGAGTTAGATATCAATAAAGCACACAGGATAAGTGTGTATTCAACATATTTATACAGCTGACCAAAAATATAGAGTGTACTGGCCAATGTTACCTATTAATAGTACCTGGCAGAGAGTAGCAGTGGAAATAGCTGGTCAGTCTTTACACCCCGACGCACGTTTCGGATAAAAGACCTTCCTCAGGGAGCATGGAAGTGTCACCGATATGTGGGTTTAAAAAGGCAGAGGCCCGGAAGTCAATTAAGGCTGGAAGCCAGCAATTGTTGACGCGTCGTCACCCAGCAGCCAAACCAGAAACACATGAGGCCCCACGTGATCTGGCACCGGGTGCATCGCAGGCACAGAAGCAGATAGGGGATGGCGGCAGTAAGGAGGTGCACGCGCACTAGTATGCAACAGATGGAGGACCATATAAAGTACTGGCAAAACCGGCGTACATATAAAAAAAAAGAATATACATATCAGCAGCAAACTAGTGCATAAATATATATAAGGGCTGTCAATCAGCCATCAGAATTCACAGTACCACAAAAAGTTAATATAATAATACAAAATGATATAAATGCAAAAATTAATAAAGCACAAGGCTGCCAATCAGCCATCAGATGTTTAGATCCAAACATGATAGAAATTTATATAGGAAGCAACAATACATAATATCAAATACAATTACAGACGGGAGAGATTCTGCTAAATCACCATATACAGTTAATATTTGGTTAGATAAATCCTAATTAAAATGTACAATGCAATGGATGAACCACGAAGGAAAAAGACAAAAATATTATAGCAGCTATTACTGGTTATATTGAATATATAGACGTCCATACTTGTATATAACATATAAGCACTTGCAGATGATATCAGGATGGATATTGTATATAGAATATAAGGAAAGGACACAAAAATGCCTCGATACACAATAAATATTCTATATTCAAGCATTAACCGAAAATCAGTGTATACAGTGCAGTCAGTCAACCCCCAAACATGCTACAGTATATATTATTATATTATCATGAAAAAAATTTGTAAAAAAGTTTTTTTACATTTTTACGGAGGCGACCTGAATACACAATATCCACCCAAAGAGTTATTAGATACCTCATCAAAATTGTCAATATACAAGGACAGAAGAAGACCATATATATATATACAGCTCTGGCAGAAATTAGGAGACCACTGCACAGTGTAATAGAAATCAGCTTCTCTACATGTCTGACAGCCATTCCATTCCAGTGTCAGTTGAATTACAACCAGAGTCCACCTCATTCTACTTAATGTGCTTCTGATTAGGTGATCATCGGAACCAAATCTTATTTAACGAAGGAAAGTATAAAAGACCTGCTGTGGTGGTCACAATCCTCTTGCAATAGGACAAGCTGGATGGCAAAACAATTGCTAGTAATATCCCAAAGGTAATAGGAATTAAAAAATAACATAACCATGTGAAAGGAGTTGAAAAGTCTTCAGTGAGGAAAAGAAGGGCTCAATTCTGGCTTTACTAACAGAGGGATACAGAGAGCGTCATGTTGTCTTAAAATTTCTAAGACAGCAGTCCATTACAACAAGGTCAAGCAGCAGACATTGGGGACAACAAAGCTACAGACCGGCAGAGGGTGAAAACGACTCCTCACTGACTGGGATGACCGTCATCTTATTCGAATATCACTTGGCAACTGCAGGATGACATCAAGTGACCTACAAAAGGAATGGCAAATGTCAGCTGGGGTGAAGTGCACTGCAAGAACAGTTCGTAACAGGCTCCTAGAGGCAGGGCTCAAGTCATGTAAAGGTAGAAAAAAACCTTTCATCAATGAGAAGCAAAGGAGAGCCAGGCTGAAGTTTGCCAAAGACCATAAGGATTGGACCATAGAGGACTGGAGTAAGGTAATCTTCTCTGATGAGTCTGATTTTCAGGTTTGCCCAACATCTGGTCGTCTAATGGTTAGACAGAGACCTGGAGAGGCATACAAGCCACAGTGTCTTGTACTCACTGTGAAATTTGGTGGAGGATCGGTGATGATCTGGGGATGCTTCGGCAAGGCTGGAATTGGGCAGATTAATCTTAGCGGATGACGTATGAATCAATCCGCATACAAGGTTATCCTGGAAAAACAGTTGATTCCTTCTACTCAGGCAATGTTCCCCAACTCTGAGGACTGGTATTTCCAGCAGGACAATGCACCATGCCACACAACTAGATCAATCAATGTGTGGATGAAGGACCACCACATCAAATCCCTGTCATGGTCAGCCCAATCTCCAGACCTGAACCTCATTGAAGGAAGATGGATAGTCACAAGCCATCAAATAAAGTACTGCTTAAATTTTTATACCAGGAATGACATAAGGTCACCCAAAAGCAGTGTGAAAGACTGGTGGAAAGCAGCCAAGACGCATGAAAGCTGCGATTAAAAATCATGGTTATTCCACAAAATATTGATTTCTGAACTCTTCCTGAGTTAAAAGTATGTAAAGATAAAAAAACAGAAAATCCCATTGTAGGATTTTTAAATAATTAATTTGCATTCTATTGCATGAAATATTTAAAAAATGGGAGAAGGAGGTGATTTTATTTTTTGCATTTTTTACATCTTTTTTTTTAAGTAGAATGAAAAATAGAATCCAGTCATCCTCCTGGTTGTCAGAGGGTGGCACGCTCCTGATAATTCGGGGTGGCGGCTTGACTTAGCTTCTGTTCCTGCAAATCTGGGGACTTCGGAAGTTTTGGAAGTTATTTATAAGTGGAAAAAAAAAGTCCGGGGCCTCATACATGCAAAGCATACGCTCTACCACTGAGCTACATCCCCCATATAGGTGCCTCAGCCCCATGCCTAAGCCATAGATGCATCTACTGCATGTAAAGGACCATTGCACAAAGAAATGGGAGCAGCACTTACAGGCTTTTTGCTGTCCAGCTTGTAAGTGCTGCTCTGATCCTGTGATTTTCCAGTGCTGCAGAGTCAAAACTGCCTCTGTCTGCAGCATTATAAAGAGCTGGGAAAAGAATTGTCAGGAGTGCACCACCCCCTGACAACCAGGAGGCCGAGGAGCGGTGTGCTCCTGAAGATCGGATCTTGGGACAAATCCTTTAACCCCTTTACCCTAAAGGGTGGTTTGCATGTTCATGACCAGGCCAATATTTACAATTCAGACCACTGTCCCTTTACGAGGTAATAACTCTGGAACGCTTCCATCGATCCCAGTGATTCTGACATTATTTTCTCATGACATATTGTACTTCATGTTAGTGGTAAAATGTCATTCATATAAAAAAACAGAAATTTGGTGAAAATTTCGCAATTTTCCAACTTTGAATTTTTATGCCCTTAAATCACAGAGATATGGCACACAAAACACTTAATAAATCACATTTCCTACATGTTTACTTTACATCAGCACAATTTTGGAACCAAAATTTTTTTTTAGTTAGGAAGTTATAAGGGTTAAAAGTTGACCAGCGATTTCTCGTTTTTGCAACACCATTATATTTTTAGGGACCACATCACATTTGAAGTCACTTTAAGGGGTATATATGATATAAAATACCAAAAATTGACACCATTCTAAAAACTGCACCCCTCAAGGTGCTCAAAACCAGATTCAAGAAGTTTATTAACCCTTCATGTGCTTCACAGGAATTTTTTGAATGTTTAAAATAAATGAACATTTAACTTTTTTTCACAAAAAAATTACTTCAGGTCCAATTTTTTTTATTTTACCAAGGGTAACAGGAGAAATTGGACTGCAAAAGTTATTGTGCAATTTGTTCTGAGTACGCTGATACCTGATATGTGGGGGAAAACAATGTTTCGGCACATGGCAGAGCTCAGAAGGGAAGGAGCGCCGTTTGACTTTTTCAATGCAAAATTGGCTGGAATTCAGATCGGACGCCATGTCATGTTTGGAGAGCCCCTGATGTGCCCAAACAGTGGAAAGCCCCCACAAATGACACCATTTGGAAACTAGACCCCTCAAGGAACTTATCTAGATGTGTGGTGAGCACTTTGAACCCCCAAGGGCTTCACAGAAGTTTATAACGCCCGGACGTAAAAATAAAAAAATCATATTTTTTTCCACAAAAATGATATGTTTGCCCCCAATTTTTTATTTTCCTATGGGTAACAGGAGAAATTGGACCCCAAAAGTTGTTTTTCAATTTGCCCTGAGTAAGCTGATACCCTATATGTGGGGGTAAAACACTGTTTGGGCGCATGGTAGAGCTTGGAAGGAGCACCATTTGACTTTTTCAACGCAGAACGCTGGAATTGAGATCAGGCGCCATGTTGCATTTGGAGAGCACCTGATATGCCCAAACAGTGGAAACCCCCCAATTATAACTCCAACCCCAACACCCCCTAACCCTAATCTCAGCCCTAACCCTAGCCCTAGCCCTAACCCTAGCCCTAACGGGAAAATGGAAATAAATACATTTTTTTAATTTTATTATTTTTCCCTAACTAAGGGGGTGATAACGGGGGTTTGATTTACTATTTATGGCGGTTTTTATATTTGGCAGCTGTCACACGCTAAAAGACGCTTTTTATTGTATAAATAGTTTTTGCATCACCACATATTGAGAGCTGTAATTTTTCCGTATTTTGACCCACCGAGTTATGTGAGGTCTTATTTTTTGTGGGACGAGTTGACGTTTTATTGGTACCATTTTTGGGCATGTGACTTTTTTATCGCTTTTTATTCCGATTTTTGGGACGCAGAATGAACAAAAACCAGCGTTTCATGAATTTCTTTTGGGGGGGTGCGTTTACACCGTTCCGTGTGTTGTAAAATTGATAAAGCGGTTTTATTCTTCGGGTCAGTACAGTTACAGCGATACCTCATTTTTGTCGTTTTATATGTTTTGGCGCTTTTATGCAATAAAAACAATTTTATGCAAAAAACAATTATTTTTGCATTGCTTTATTCTGCGAGCTATTATAACTTTTTTATTTTTTCGCTGATGACGCTGTATGGCGGCTCGTTTTTTGCGGGACAAGATGATGTTTTCAGCGGTACCATGGTTATTTATATCCGTCTTTTTAATTGCGCATTTTGCACATTTTGTTCGGCGGTATGATAATAAAGCCTTGTTTTTTGCTTCGTTTTTTTATTTTTATTTTTTAAGGGGTTCGCTAAAGGGGTTAACTAGTGGGACAGTTTTATAGGGCGGGTCGTTATGGAAGCGGCGATACTAAATATGTGTACTTTTATTGGTTTTTTTTTGTTTCCAAAAAATGAATTTATTAGGGAATATTTTTTTTTTTTAATTTATTTGGCGATTTTTTTATAAATTATTTTTACACTTTTTTTTTTTTTTTTTACTTTATTACATTGTCCCAGGGGGGACATCACTGTCACACTGTCACATCACAGATCGCTGTGACAGATCAGCAATCTGACATTGACGCTGCACCAGGCTTCCTCGTGCCTGCTCTCTGCAGGTACTGAGGAAGCTGCCTCCCTGCAGGCCCCCAAAGGTCCCACGGCCATATTGGATCCGGGGACCTGCAAGGAAGGAGGCCCCGCAGCAGCGCTGCACATCGCTGCTCTGGGGGTTTCAGGGAAGCACGGGGGGAGCCCCCTCCCTGACGATGCTTCTCTAAACCCCCGTACACTGCGATCATGTTTGATCGCAGTGTGCCAGGGGTTAACATGCAGGGGGCGGTCCGTGACCACCCCTGACACATAGTGCCAGGTGTCAGCTGTGATAATCAGCTGACACCTGGCCGTGATCAGCGGCGCCCCCCCGGAGCGCCGTTGATCGCATTGACGTACTATCCTATCCTCGGTCATAGGGGTCCTGGTACCGTGCACGGTC
Organism: Dendrobates tinctorius; assembly: GCF_039654945.1. Classification (NCBI taxonomy): domain Eukaryota; kingdom Metazoa; phylum Chordata; class Amphibia; order Anura; family Dendrobatidae; genus Dendrobates; species Dendrobates tinctorius. Next base: position 35,010,085 of record NW_027361689.1, read on the forward strand.
TGATGTCAGAAAGGGATTAAGCTATTGTTCTTTTTTCCTGCATTTACCATGTGGGATAGATCACATAATTTTTCAATATTTTGGGCTTTTATGGAAAAGGTAAACCTTATCGATGAATTCTTTCGATTTTCTTATACTTAAAGGGATTTGTTCCCACTGTACATTGCTGTAGAGCGCCCCGATGGTGACCGATACAAGAAGAAAGGTTACTTACCTACGGGATCAGGAGAGATGTCGCCTTTCAGCCGCCGCTGATTGTCTGCAGCCCATCAGGGGACATAAGCACCGCCACGAGACCGTCAGGGGGCGCAGCGCTCAGAGATGTTCCCATCCGGGAGGTGTTGTACACTTTCTTCCTAATTGATTGAGATAATCGAAGAGTGTCGTCCATTAGTGAACAATCCATTTAAAAATATGGGAAAAAGAGAATTGTATTTTTAAAAATTTGCTTAAAAAAAGAAGCAAAAATGGCAAAAATAGAATCCTCTCCTCTTCCCATATTGTACATATAACCAAATAATAAAGAATTAAAGTAGTTTTGCTTCGTCCCTAATAGTCCAGACTGTTGGAATATGATGTCATTTATGCTGCAGAATTATGAAAAAAGAAAAACGAATTGTGAGAAGCTCTATGATGGTAGATTCAGAGTCAGATTCTCGTCATGGATCGTTCTCAGAATTGAGATCACACATCAGTCAGTGTGTGCAGGGGATGTAGCTCGGTGGTAGAGCGCATGCTTTGCATGTATGAGGCCTCGGGCTCAATCCCCGGCATCTCTAGCTTTTGTGTCAAATAACAAGAAAACTTACAAAATATTCAAAAATCTGATAAATGCCACTGCCACTAGGAATTTTGGGGCACCCTGGAGACTCCGGACAGGCTCCACCCCAGCGTCGCCTCCACCCTCCAACTGTCCACAGTCAAAAGATTGTTTAAGCCGCTGCCACGACAAGGTAGACTTTTGGCCAGGACCTACTCTACTCTAACCTATTAAACATTTGTGAAAATATCCAATACAATTTAGGTATATTTTTATTTATTTTTTAATTTTTAAAATGACCAATAATATCACATACAGGGGACAAATACCAGCACACCATGATTAGACACCATATTACCACCACTTAGTGACCTATTCTACCACATACAAGGAACAAATACCCCCGAAGAAGCCAACACGAAATGCGCATTGGGGCTGCGTTCTTGTGGGTCCCTGACTGAGGCATTATGGGTAAGAGCAGAGTTTACACTATATTTTGGATTGTGGCTCTATACTAATTTACAGTCATGTGTTAAAGTTTTTAACTGATGGACTCAGTTATATTTCTGGATTCAAATTAGGTTTATTGTACTAACAGAAAATGTGCAATCTGCATTTAAACAAAATTTGACTGGTGCAAAAGTATGGGCACCCTTATCATTTTCTTGATTTGAACACTCCTAACTACTTTTTACTGACTTCCTGAAGCACTAAATTAGTTTTGTAACCTCATTGAGCTTTGCACTTCATAGCCAGGTGTATCAAATTCAAAGTCAGGGCAGCACGGTGGCTCAGTGGGTTCGAATCCCACCAAGGACAACATCTGCAAGGAGTTTGTATGTTCTCCCCGTGTTTGCGTGGGTTTCCTCCGGGTACTCCGGTTTCCTCCCACACTCCAAAGACATACTGATAGGGAATTTAGATTGTGAGCCCCATCGGGGACAGTGATGAAAAATGTGTGCAAACTGTAAAGCGCTGCGGAATATGTTAGCGCTATATAAAAATAAAGATTATTATTTATTATTATTATCAAATCATGAGAAAAGATATTTAAGGTGGCCACTTGCAAGTAGTTCTCCTATTTGATTGTCCTATGAAGAGTGGCATCATGGGCTCCTCAAAACAACTCTCAAATGATCTGAAAACAAAGATTATTCAACATAGCTTTTCAGGGGAAGGATACAAAAAGTTGTCTCAGAGATTTAACCTGTCAGTTTCCACTGTGAGGAACATAGTAAGGAAATGGAAGAACACAGGTACAGTTCTTGTTAAGCCCAGAAGTGGCAGGCAAAGAAAAATATCAGAAAGGCAGAGAAGAAGAATGGTGAGAACAGTCAAGGACAATCCACAGACCACCTCCAAAGACCTGCAGCATCATCTTGCTGCAGATGGTGTCACTGTGCATCGGTCAACAATACAGCGCACTTTGCACAAGGAGAAGCTGTATGGGAGAGTGATGTGAAAGAAGCCGTTTCTGCAAGCACGCCACAAACAGTCGCCTGAGGTATGCAAAAGCACATTGGGACAAGCCAGTTACATTTTGGAAGAAGGTCCTGTGGACTGTTGAAAATAAAGATTGAGTTGTTTGGTCATACAAAAAGGCGTTATGCATGGAGGCTAAAAAACACAGCATTCCAAGAAAAACACTTGCTACCCACAATAAATTTGGTGGAGGTTCCATCATGCTTTGGGGCTGTGTGGCCAATGCCGGAACCGGGAATCTTGTTAAAGTTGAGGGTCGCATGGATTCAACTCAGTATCAACAAATTCTTGACAATAATGTGCAAGAATCAGTGACGAAGTTGAAGTTACGCAGGGGATGGATATTTCAGCAAGACAATGATCCAAAACACCGCTCCAAATCTACTCAGGCATTCATGCAGAGGAACAATTACAGTGTTCTGGAATGGCCATCCCAGTCCCCAGACCTGAATATCATTGAACATCTGTGGGATGATTTGAAGCGGGCTGTCCATGCTCGGCGACCATCAAACTTAACTGAACTAGAATTGTTTTGTAAACAGGAATGGTCACAAATACCTTCATCCAGGATCCAGGAACTCATTAATAGCTACAGAAAGCGACTAGAGGCTGTTATTTTTGCAAAAGGAGGATCTACAAAATATTAATGTCACTTTTATGTTGAGGTGCCCATACTTTTGCACCGGTCAAATTTTGTTTAAATGCAGATTGCACATTTTCTGTTAGTACAATAAACCTCATTTGAATCCACAAATATAACTGAGTCCATCAGTTATTAGATATATGAAACTGAAATAGCTGTTGCAAAAACCAAAATTGTTATAAAGAAAAAAGGTTAACATTAATAGGGGTGCCCAAACTTTAACATATGACTGTATATGCGGGTTGTCTCTCATGGATACATTAGAGGGTATTTGAACCCTCAATAATGACTTTTTATTATCTGTGACCCAGCCATTGAGCAATAAAAGCACCTTAAAGCATATTGTGGACTCCAACTCTGTGTATTAGTTGTTTCTATGTCTATAGAAATACATTGTATACAGCAGTGTATGTCTTTGTGCTTGCATTCTGAATGTGTGACCACCGCCTCACTTTACATAAAATTCTCATAGAGAATCTGATAACTTTAATAACAGTTGACTCCAGTCTTTGCGTTAGGCTGTGTTCACACGTTTTTGGTTTTTTTCTCGGATTTCTCAAAATATCCGCTCGAAGAACGCCTAAAAGAAGCTTCCCATTCATTTTAATGCATTTTGCACTTTTTGTGCATATTGATGCGGTCTTTTCTGCTCATTAATTTGAACTTGGGGGCCGCATTCCTTGAAGGACAAAGTTACATTTTTAGTGATACCGTTTTTTATTCTATACACCTTTTGAACATTTTTGCTGTGTTTTTTTAAAAAATGTTAAGAGCTTGGATGTGGCGATAACTACAATATGAGTGCACATTTGTTATGTCCCCTTATTGTAGTTATGTCCGCATACAGGTCCCCATATTATAGATATGTCCCCATAGCCAGGTCCCCATATTGTAGTCATGTCTCTATATCCAGGTCCCCATATTGTAGTCATGTCTCTATATCTAGGTCCCCATATTGTAGTCATGTCTCCATATCCAGGTTCTCATATTGAAACAAGGGAGGGTGAACCAAAGAAATACAATCATAAGGTCCATAGGTACTGAAAAAAATAAAATAACCTTATTGATCAAATTTCACAGACAAAGGTGGACAGGATAACAGGTGGGCAGATAAACAACCATGCACTGTGGAGGGCAGGTGCGACCAGCAATGTAATACAGTTAGAGGTCAAAAACATAGACCACGTTGGTATCAAATCCACTGTGGATCACGTAAAATAGTACATACTCTACATAGCCAAAAATTAGAAAGATAATTGAGTTAGATATCAATAAAGCACACAGGATAAGTGTGTATTCAACATATTTATACAGCTGACCAAAAATATAGTGTACTGGCCAATGTTACCTATTAATAGTACCTGGCAGAGAGTAGCAGTGGAAATAGCTGGTCAGTCTTTACACCCCGACGCACGTTTCGGATAAAAGACCTTCCTCAGTGAGCATGGAAGTGTCACCGATATGTGGGTTTAAAAAGGCAGAGGCCCGGAAGTCAATTAAGGCTGGAAGCCAGCAATTGTTGACGCGTCGTCACCCAGCAGCCAAACCAGAAACACATGAGGCCCCACGTGATCTGGCACCGGGTGCATCGCAGGCACAGAAGCAGATAGGGGATGGCGGCAGTAAGGAGGTGCACGCGCACTAGTATGCAACAGATGGAGGACCATATAAAGTACTGGCAAAACCGGCGTACATACAAAAAAAAAGAATATACATATCAGCAGCAAACTAGTGCATAAATATATATAAGGGCTGTCAATCAGCCATCAGAATTCACAGTACCACAAAAAGTTAATATAATAATACAAAATGACATATGCAAAAATTAATAAAGCACAAGGCTGCCAATCAGCCATCAGATGTTTAGATCCAAACATGATAGAAATTTATATAGGAAGCAACAATACATAATATCAAATACAATTACAGACGGAAGAGATCCTGCTAAATCACCATATAAAGTTAATATTTGGTAGATAAATCCTAATTAAAATGTACAATGCAATGGATCAACCACGAAGGAAAAAGAGAAAAATATTATAGCAGATATTACTGGTTATATTGAATATATAGACGTCCATACTTGTATATAACATATAAGCACTTGCAGATGATATCAGGATGGATATTGTATATAGAATATATGGAAAGGACACAAAAATGCCTTGATACACAATAAATATTCTATATTCAAGCATTACCGAAAATCAGTGTATACAGTGCAGTCAGTCAACCCCCAAACATGTTACAGTATATATTATTATATTATCATGAAAAAAAAATTAAAAAAAAGTTTTTTACATTTTTACGGAGGCGACCTGAATACACAATATCCACCCAAAGAGTTATTAGATACCTCATCAAAATAGTCAATATACGGGACAGAAGAAGACCATATATATATATATACAGCTCTGGCAGAAATTAGGAGACCACTGCACAGTGTTATAGAAATCAGCTTCTCTACATGTCTGACAGCCATTCCATTCCAGTGTCAGTTGAATTCCAATCAGAGCACACCTCATTCTACTTAATGTGCTTCTGATTAGGTGATCACCGGAACCAAATCTTATTTAACGAAGGAAAGTATAAAAGACCCTGCTGTGGTGGTCACATTCCTCTTGCAATAGGACAAGCTGGATGGCAAAACAAGTGCTAGTAATATCCCAAAGGTAATAGGAATTAAAAAATAACATAACCATGTGAAAGGAGTTGAAAAGTCTTCAGTGAGGAAAAGAAGGGCTCAATTCTGGCTTTACTAACAGAGGGATACAGAGAGCGTCATGTTGTCTTAAAATTTCTAAGACAGCAGTCCATTACAACAAGGTCAAGCAGCAGACATTGGGGACAACAAAGCTACAGACCGGCAGAGGGTGAAAACGACTCCTCACTGACCGGGATGACCGTCATCTTATTCGAATATCACTTGGCAACTGCAGGATGACATCAAGTGACCTACAAAAGGAATGGCAAATGGCAGCTGGGGTGAAGTGCACTGCAAGAACAGTTCGTAACAGGCTCCTGGAGGCAGGGCTCAAGTCATGTAAAGGTAGAAAAAAACCTTTCATCAATGAGAAGCAAAGGAGAGCCAGGCTGAAGTTTGCCAAAGACCATAAGGATTGGACCATAGAGGACAGGAGTAAGGTAATCTTCTCTGATGAGTCTGATTTTCAGCTTTGCCCAACATCTGGTCGTCTAATGGTTAGACAGAGACCTGGAGAGGCATACAAGCCACAGTGTCTTGTACTCACTGTGAAATTTGGTGGAGGATCGGTGATGATCTGGGGATGCTTCGGCAAGGCTGGAATTGGGCAGATTAATCTTAGCGGATGACGTATGAATCAATCCGCATACAAGGTTATCCTGGAAAAACAGTTGATTCCTTCTACTCAGGCAATGTTCCCCAACTCTGAGGACTGGTATTTCCAGCAGGACAATGCACCATGCCACACAGCTAGATCAATCAATGTGTGGATGAAGGACCACCACATCAAATCCCTGTCATGGTCAGCCTAATCTCCAGACCTGAACCTCATTGAAGGAAGATGGATAGTCACAAGCCATCAAACAAAGTACTGCTTAAATTTTTGTACCAGGAATGACATAAGGTCACCCAAAAGCAGTGTGAAAGACTGGTGGAAAGCAGCCAAGACGCATGAAAGCTGCGATTAAAAATCATGGTTATTCCAGAAAATATTGATTTCTGAACTCTTCCTGAGTTAAAAGTATGTAAAGATAAAAAAACAGAAAATCCCATTGTAGGATTTTTAAATAATTAATTTGCATTCTATTGCATGAAATATTTAAAAAATGGGAGAAGGAGGTGATTTTATTTTTTGCATTTTTTACATCTTTTTTTTAAGTAGAATAAAAAAGAGAATCCAGTCGTCCTCCTGGTTGTCAGAGGGTGGCACGCTCCTGATAATTCGGGGTGGCGGCTTGACTGAGCTTCTGTTCCTGCAAATCTGGGGACTTCGGAAGTTTTGGAAGTTATTTATAAGTGGAAAAAAAAGTCCGGGGCCTCATACATGCAAAGCATACGCTCTACCACTGAGCTACATCCCCCATATAGGTGCCTCAGCCCCATGCCTAAGCCATAGATGCATCTACTGCATGTAAACGACCATTGCACAAAGAAATGGGAGCAGCACTTACAGGCTTTTTGCTGTCCAGCTTGTAAGTGCTGCTCTGATCCTGTGATTTTCCAGTGCTGCAGAGTCAAAACTGCCTCTGTCTGCAGCATTATAAAGAGCTGGGAAAAGAATTGTCAGGAGTGCACCACCCCCTGACAACCAGGAGGCCGAGGAGCGGTGTGCTCCTGAAGATCGGATCTTGGGACAAATCCTTTAACCCCTTTACCCTAAAGGGTGGTTTGCACGTTCATGACCAGGCCAATATTTACAATTCAGACCACTGTCCCTTTACGAGGTAATAACTCTGGAACGCTTCCATCGATCCCGGTGATTCTGACATTATTTTCTTATGACATATTGTACTTCATGTTAGTGGTAAAATGTCATTCATATAACTTGCGTTTATTTGTGAAAAAAAACAGAAATTTGGTGAAAATTTTGAAAATTTCGCAATTTTCCAACTTTGAATTTTTATGCCCTTAAATCACAGAGATATGGCACACAAAACACTTAATAAGTAACATTTCCCACATGTTTACTTTACATCAACACAATTTTGGAACCAAAATTTTTTTTTAGTTAGGAAGTTATAAGGGTTAAAAGTTGACCAGCGATTTCTCGTTTTTGCAACACCATTATATTTTTAGGGACCACATCACATTTTAAGTCACTTTAAGGGGTATATATGATATAAAATACCCAAAAGTGACACCATTCTAAAAACTGCACCCCTCAAGGTGCTCAAAACCAGATTCAAGAAGTTTATTAACCCTTCAGGTGCTTCACAGGAATTTGTTGAATGTTTAAAATAAATGAACATTTAACTTTTTTTCACAAAAAAATTACTTCAGGTTCAATTTTTTTTATTTTACCAAGGGTAACAGGAGAAATTGGACTGCAAAAGTTATTGTGCAATTTGTCCTGAGTACGCTGACACCTGATATGTGGGGGAAAACAATGTTTCGGCACATGGCAGAGCTCAGAAGGGAAGGAGCGCCATTTGACTTTTTCAATGCAAAATTGGCTGGAATTCAGATCGGACGCCATGTCATGTTTGGAGAGCCCCTGATGTGCCCAAACAGTGGAAAGCCCCCACAAATGACACCATTTTGGAAACTAGACCCCTCAAGGAACTTATCTAGATATGTGGTGAGAACTTTGAACCCCCAAGGGTAACAGGACCCCAAAAGTTATTGTGCAATTTGTCTTGCATATGCTGATACCCCACATGTGGGGGTAAACCACTATTTGGGCGCATGGCAGAGCTCGGAAGGGAAGAAGCGCCATTTGACTTTTTTGGCTGAAATTATTATCGGACTCCATGCCGCGTTTGGAGAGCCACTGATGTGCCCAAACAGTGGAAACCCTGCACAAATGACATCATTTTGGAAACTAGACCCCACAAGGAACTTATCTAGATGTGTGGTGAGCACTTTGAACCCCCAAGGGCTTCACAGAAGTTTATAACGCCCGGACGTAAAAATAAAAAAATCATATTTTTTTCCACAAAAATGATATGTTTGCCCCCAATTTTTTATTTTCCTATGGGTAATAGGAGAAATTGGACCCCAAAAGTTGTTTTTCAATTTGCCCTGAGTAAGCTGATACCCCATATGTGGGGGTAAAACACTGGGCGCATGGTAGAGCTTGGAAGGAGCACCATTTGACTTTTTCAACGCAGAACGCTGGAATTGAGATCAGATGCCATGTTGCATTTGGAGAGCACCTGATATGCCCAAACAGTGGAAACCCCCCAATTATAACTCCAACCCTAACCCCAACACCCCCTAACCCTAATCTCAGCCCTAACCCTAGCCCTAACCCTAGCCCTAACGGGAAAATGGAAATAAATACATTTTTTTAATTTTATTATTTTTCCCTCACTAAGGGGGTGATAACGGGGGGTTTGATTTACTATTTATGGCGGTTTTTATATTTGGCAGCTGTCACACGCTAAAAGACGCTTTTTATTGTAAAAATAGTTTTTGCATCACCACATTTTGAGAGGTATAATTTTTCCATATTTTGACCCACTGAGTCATGTGAGGTCTTATTTTTTGTGGGACGAGTTGACGTTTTTATTGGTACCATTTTTGGGCATGTGACTTTTTTGATCGCTTTTTATTCCGATTTTTGGGAAGCAGAATGAACAAAAACCAGCGTTTCATGATTTTCTTTTGGGGGAGTGCGTTTACACCGTTCCGTGTGTGGTAAAATTGATAAAGCGGTTTTATTCTTCGGGTCAGTACAGTTACAGCGATACCTCATTTTTGTCGTTTTTTATGTTTTGGCGCTTTTATGCAATAAAAACAATTTTATGCAAAAAACAATTATTTTTGCATTGCTTTATTCTGCGAGCTATTGTAACTTTTTTATTTTTTCGCTGATGACGCTGTATGGCGGCTTGTTTTTTGCGGGACAAGATTATGTTTTCAGCGGTACCATGGTTATTTATATCCATCTTTTTAATTGCACATTTTGCACATTTTGTTCGGCGGTATGATAATAAAGCCTTGTTTTTTGCTTCGTTTTTTATTTTTATTTTTTAAGGGGTTCGCTAAAGGGGTTAACTAGTGGGACAGTTTTATAGGGCGGGTCGTTATGGAAGCGGCGATACTAAATATGTGTACTTTTATTGGTTTTTTTTTGTTTCCAAAAAATGAATTTATTAGGGAATATTTTTTTTTTTTAATTTATTTGGCGATTTTTTTATAAATTATTTTTACACTTTTTTTTTTTTTTTTACTTTATTGCATTGTCCCAGAGGGGACATCACTGTCACACTGTCACACTGTCACATCACAGATCGCTGTGACAGTTCAGTGATCTGACACTGGCGCTGCACCAGGCTTCCTCGTGCCTGCTCTCTGCAGGCACTGAGGAAGCTGCCTCCCTGCAGGCCCCCGAAGGTCCCACGGCCATATTGGATCTGGGGACCTGCAAGGAAGGAGGCCCCGCAGCAGCGCTGCACATCGCGCTGCTCTGGGGGTTTCAGGGAAGCACGGGGGGAGCCCCCTCCCTGCCGATGCTTCTCTAAACCCCCGTACACTGCGATCATGTTTGATCGCAGTGTGCCAGGGGTTAACATGCAGGGTGCCAGGTGTCAGCTGTGGTAATCAGCTGACACCTGGCCGTGATCAGCGGCGCCCCCCCCGGAGCGCCGTTGATCGCATTGACGTACTATCCTATCCTCGGTCATAGGGGTCCGGGTACCGTGCACGGTCTGATGTCTAATGTCTATTGTTCTTTTTTCCTGCATTTACCATGTGGGATAGATCACATAATTTTTCAATATTTTGGGCTTTTATGGAAAAGGTAAACCTTATCGATGAATTCTTTCGATTTTCTTATATTTAAAGGGATTGGTTCCCACTGTACATTGCTATAGAGCGCCCCGATGGTGACCGATACAAGAAGAAAGGTTACTTACCTACGGGATCAGGAGAGATGTCGCCTTTCAGCCGCCGCTGATTGTCTGCAGCCCATCAGGGGACATAAGCACCGTCACGAGACTGTCAGGGGGCGCAGCGCTCGGAGATGTTCCCATCCGGGAGGTGTTGTACACTTTCTTCCTAATTGATTGAGACAATCGAAAAGTGTCGTCCATTAATGAACAATCCCTTTAAAAATATGGGAAAAAGAGAATTGTATTTTTAAAAATTTGCTTAAAAAAAGATGCAAAAATGGCAAAAATAGAATCCTCTCCTCTTCCCATATTGTACATATAACCAAATAATAAAGAATTAAAGTAGTTTTGCTTCGTCCCTAATAGTCCAGACTGTTGGAATATGATGTCTTTTATGCTGCAGAATTATGAAAAAAGAAAAACGAACTGTGAGAAGATCTGTGATGGTAGATTCAGTCAGATTCTCGTCATGGATCGTTCTCAGAATTGAGATCACACATCAGACAGTGTGTGCAGGGGATGTAGCTCAGTGGTAGAGCGCATGCTTTGCATGTATGAGGCCCAGGGTCCAATCCCCGGCATCTCCACATTTTTGTAACAAATAACAAGAAAACTTCCAAAATATTCAGAAATCTGAAAAATGTGCGGAAATTCACCAGTCTTCTGTCTGGATGTAACACGAAGCCCGGAATCAGCGCTAAATATCAGACAGATTTGCTTTTGTTGATGATTCTATGCATAATAACTGTCGGACCCCAGGGGACACTGTAACCAGCACTATACATGTACAGACCGACATCGCTAGAGACTACAGAGGAGCAGATTGTGTTTGCAGACCCCTGATCCAGTTATTCTGAGGCTGTGAAATGATAGCCTCCCGAACCTCCCCTTACCTGCCGCTGCTCCCCGATTTGTAGGCTCCGCACAACGTTTCGAAAGATGCATATCTAATGCTGGCAGGTGGAAGGAGGTTTGCATAGTAGCAGTATTATGCAGGCACTGAATGGTAGCCTTATGTGTGCACTGTATGGTAGTATTATGTGGGATCAGTGATGTGGATTTTTTGATTGATATAGATATATATCTCTGTGCATGCTGTGGCCTGTCCTAATTAGACAGAGTCTTATTGAGCGCTCAAAGGAAAAGAGGAAGCTACACTTAGTTAGCAACAACTCATTCCAGCAGAACTCTGGAAACTTTATTGAATATACTTGGTTTTATCAGCTGTACAGAAAGGAGTGGTTACTCATTAACATAAGGCTGAACTTCTTATCTAATTGGTCAGTTTAAATACATGAGCATATATGGGTGTCCGACCTGGGGTTACTTAGACACCATGTGATTTACTGTCCGGAGTCTTGCACTCGTCAGCAAGTCTCCAATATCGGCCAGACCATCGGGCCTTACTTCCTCATTCCCTATGTCTGCTAGATATTTCTCAAGTCAGAAGACAATGCTATCATGAGATGACTGGGTAGCAGGTCAACTTCCACCAACTAGTTATAAGGTTCAAACTGTGAATATGTATTTGTATGCATATGGCTATATAAGAATACATGAATATATGGAGTATATAGCAGTATGTAGACTATAGCAGGCAAGTGAGATCTATATGAAATACATATACATATATATTTCCATAATGGTAGTATTATGTGTGCACTGTATAGTAATATTATGTGGGAACAGTATGGTAGTATTATGTGTGCGCTGTATGGTAGTATTATGGGGCTGGGTGCTGTATGTAGTATTATTTGTGCGCTTTGTGCTAGCTTTATGTGGGCTCTGTATGGTAGAATTATGTGGGTGCTGTAGGGTAGTATTATTTGGGCAATGTAGGGTAGTATTATGTGGGATTTCTATGGTAGTATTATAAGTGCTCTGTATGATAGTATCATGTGGACTTATTTTATTTTATTTTTTTTTAATTTGCTTAAAAAAGATGCAAAAATGGCAAAAATAGAATCCCCTGATCTTCCCATATTGTAAATATAAACAAATAATAAAGAAAGTAGTTTTGCTTCGTCCCTAATAGTCCAGACTGTTGGAATATGATGTCATTTATGCTGCAGAATTATGAAAAAAAGAAAAACGAATTGTGAGAAGATCTATGATGGTAGATTCAGAGTCAGATTCTCGTCATGGATCGTTCTCAGAATTGAGATCACACATCCAGCTTTTGTGACAAATAACAAGAAAACTTCCAAAATATTCAGAAATCTGATAAATGTGCGGATGTAACACAAAGACCGGACTCAGCGCTAAGTATTAGCTGATTAGCTTTTGTTGAGAATTCTATGTAGAATAACTGTCAGACACCAGGGGGCGCTGTAACCAGCACTATACATGTACAGACCGACATCGCTATAGACTACAGAGGAGCAGATTGTATTTGTAGACAGGGCTGCCACTAGGAATTTTGGGGCCCTCTTGAGACTCTGCCCAGGCTCCACCCCAGCGTCGCCTCCACCCTCGAACTGTCCACAGTCAAAAGATTTTTTAAGCCGCCACCACGACAAGGTAGACTTTTGGCCAGTACCTACTCTACTCTAACCTATTAAACATTTGTGAAAATATCCAATACAATTTAGGTATATTTTTATTTATTTTTCAATTTTTAAAATGACCAATAATATCACACACAGGGGACAAATACCAGCGCACCATGACCAGACCACATATTACCACCACATAGTGACCTATAATACCACATACAAGGAACAAATACCCCCGAAGAAGCCAACACGAAATGCACGTTGGGGCTGCGTTCTTGTGGTTCCCTGACTGAGGCACTATGGGTAAGGGCAGAGTTTACACTATATTTTGGATTGTGGCTGTCATGTCGGACGCTGTTCACACCACAGCATCCGGCAGGCAGAGGTAGTTCCACCTCCAGCCACTATAGCCTCAGTGGCGCCGGCCTGATCTTCAGGCTCTCGGGGGTTAATCCTGCTGGAGACCAGGTTGGATGGTTAGTCACGCCCACGGTCTTTAAATAGTCATGCTGGCCTATGGGCGTCGCCGATTATAGCTTGTGTTTCATACCAAGTGGTTCCGGTCTGGAGTGGAGGTGTTCAAGAGAGAGAGATTCATATCTGGTGTCGTATGATCCGTCGTTATCCTTTCTCCTTCCCATATTTGTGTTTAGTTGTGCCCTGTTCACATTACTGTTTATTCCTGTGTGTGTGCGGCGCAGTGCAGTTTAAGTTCTCCCTGTCTGTCATTATTTGTGTGGGAGCTTTGGTGGTGACTTCTCACTGGGTGGAGGGTGGAGGGTTAAGTGCAGGGCTGAGCAGGAGATAAGGAAAGGTCGGAGGCTCAGGCATTTGCACCTTCAGCAAAAACCCTGGGTTGAGGGTCAGACAGGGTTTCCCCTAGTAAAGGGACACCACAGGGGCCCCGGGTCTTTCAGCCTTAGTTGAACTAAGCCCCCGTGACATTATAATCGGCCCACATTTTTTCAGGAGTCCATGGATCCATTAGATTCCATAACCCGCCAGTTGGCGGCGCTGTCCATACAGGTCTCCGAGTTGAATGGGGCAGTTCAGCAGCAGGGCCTGGTAGTAGCAAAGGTGCAAACGGCATCTGCAGGTATCGGTGCAGAGCCGAAGTTTCCGCTGCCAGAACGATTTTCAGGCGATCGCAGCAAATTTGTCGTATTTCGGGAGGCCTGCAAATTATACTTCCGCATGCGGCCAATATCCTCAGGTAATGAGGCCCAGCGAGTAGGGCTGGTGTTGTCATTACTGAGTGGTGACCCCCAAGCATGGGCATTTTCCTTACCACCTGACTCTGCTACATTTCATTCGGTCGATAATGTTTTTTCTGCCCTCGGGCTCATTTACGATGACCCTGACCGACTGGCTCTAGCGGAATCTAAAATCCGCGCCCTCCGCCAGGGGGAGCGCTTGGCAGAGGACTATTGTTCGGAATTTCGCCGCTGGGCCGTAGACACACAGTGGAATGACCCAGCACTGCGGAGCCAGTTTATGCATGGGGTATCAGGGAGGGTGAAACAAGCCCTCCTGATGTATGAGACTCCGGCATCATTGGAGTCTGCCATGAGTTTGGTGATACGTATTGATCGCCGTTTTCGTCAGGGGGCACAGGAGACGCTACCTCTGGGGGAAAACAGAGGTGCAGGTGTGGTTGAAGTAGATGAGTCCCCTGAACCTATGCAGATTGCTGGCGTGGCACAGGTTCAGCCTCGCGCTCCGGGAGTCCGGAAGTCCAGAGCATGTTTCTACTGTGGTAAAGGTGGTCATTATGTTAACGTTTGCCCGGTACTACCTAAGAGGGTCACACCGGCGGAAAACTGTTAAGCTCAGAGGGTATGGAGGAGACCCAACTGAGCGTATGCATATCCTCCATGATGGTATCTCATTGTATGCTCCCTGCCAAGGTTATTGTCGCCGGCAGAGAGCTACCTATATCAGTGTTTGTGGATAGCGGTTCCGCCACCAATCTCATAGATGAGGAGTTTGCACACACCGCCGGGTTTAAGATTGAAAAACTTCCTCACCCCATACAGGTGGTGACCATTAATGCTGTTCCCCTCCCTCAAGGGGAGATTACTGAGTTTGTGGCAGAGGTGAAACTCCACATTGGGGTCCTACATTCTGAGTCGGTTACATGTAGGGTCCTCCGTAATCTCCCAGCTCAAATGGTCCTGGGTTTTCCATGGCTGTCCAGGCACAACCCGGTAATTGATTGGAAAACTCAGGACATAGTACAATGGAGTGGTTTCTGCCAAGACAATTGCTTGGCCACATGTGTGTCCGCCGTGACGCCCAGCCTGCCGGAGGCTTTGCAGGATTTCGCGGATGTTTTCTCTGAGAAGGGTTGCTCAGAACTGCCTCCACATAGAGCCTATGACTGTGCTATTAGGCTAAAACCCGGGGCCAAATTACCTAAGGCCAGGATGTTTAATATTTCTGGTCCTGAGAGACAAGCTCTGAAAGACTACATCGCGGAGAGTCTGAGCAAAGGTCACATCCGGCCTTCGTCCTCGCCTGTAGCAGCGGGGTTTTTCTTCATTAAGAAGAAAGATGGGGGGTTACGCCCGTGTCTGGATTTCCGAGAGTTAAACCAGATTACTATCCGTGATCCCTACCCAATGCCGTTGATCCCGGATTTGTTCAACCAGGTAGCGGGGGCAAAATGGTTTTCCAAGCTGGACCTCAGGGGGGCGTATAACCTCATAAGGGTCCGTCAGGGGGATGAGTGGAAGACGGCGTTTAACACTCCTGAGGGTCATTTTGAGAGTCTGGTTATGCCGTTTGGGTTGACCACCGCGCCTGCCGTTTTCCAACATTTTATTAATGATGTCTTTGCTCATGTCCTGGGGAGATTTGTGATTGTATACCTGGATGATATCCTCATTTATTCTAGCGATCGGGACACTCATTTGCAGCATGTTAGGCAGGTGTTACAGTTGCTCCGGGAGAACCAGCTCTATGCTAAGCTGGAAAAATGTTTATTTTTTGTCCAGGAGTTGCCCTTTTTGGGATATATTGTGTCCGCAGCTGGTTTTAAAATGGACACCGCTAAGGTGCAAGCGGTGTTGCAATGGGAGAGGCCGGAGAGTCTGAAAGCACTCCAGCGGTTCCTGGGGTTTGCGAATTATTATAGGAAATTTATAAAACACTTTTCGACTGTCGCCAAACCGCTCACGGACATGACAAAAAAGGGTGCCGATCTGGCGAACTGGCCTGAGGTGGCTATACGTGCATTTGAGCGTCTGAAGAATAGTTTTGCTTCAGCCCCCATTCTGGTGCAACCAGACGTGTCTAAACCTTTTGTGGTAGAGGTTGATGCGTCGGAGGTGGGAGTGGGGGCAGTACGGTCTCAAGGCTCGTCCTTGAGCGAGATGCATCCATGCGCCTACTTCTCCAAGAAGTTGTCGCCGGCCGAACGGAATTATGATATCGGCAACAGGGAGTTGTTGGCCATCAAACTGGCTTTTGAGGAATGGCGACACTTCTTGGAGGGGGCGGCTCACCAGGTCACAGTTATCACCGACCATAAGAATCTGCTCTACCTGGAGTCGGCCAAGCGTCTGTCTCCTAGGCAGGCTCGCTGGGCATTGTTTTTTACTCGTTTCAATTTTCTTGTGACGTACCGTCCCGGGGCTAAAAACACCAAGGCGGATGCTTTGTCTAGGTGTTTTCCGGGGGGAGAACCTCGGGAAGAGCCGGTACCCATCCTCCAGAAAGGGGTAGTGGTCTCGGCTCTCACGACTGAGGTAGAGGCGGAGATTGCCGAGGCCCAAGAGGAGGTACCACCAGGACTTCCCACCAACAAATCATTTGTACCCCTGCATCTTCGGCCTAAGGTGTTGAAGGAACACCACGATTCGGTACTGGCTGGTCACCCAGGGGTGAAGGGCACCTTAGAGCTGGTATCGCGTTGTTTCTGGTGGCCCAAAATCCGGCAGGACGTGGTCTCGTACGTGGCAGCTTGCATCACGTGCGCTAGGGCTAAGTCACCCCGAACCCGTCCTGCTGGCACGCTACAGCCTCTGGGGGTACCCAATAGGCCATGGACAGAAATCTCCATGGATTTTATCACTGACTTGCCAGCCTCGGCAGGGAACACGGTCATCCTGGTGGTGGTTGACCGTTTTTCAAAGATGGCGCATTTTGTGGCGTTGTCCTCTTTGCCCAATGCTAAGACGTTGGCTCAGGTATTTGTGAAGGAGGTGGTCAGACTCCACGGAGTACCGTCTGACATAGTATCTGATAGGGGTACGCAATTTGTGGCGAGGTTTTGGAAAGCTTTTTGCTCAAGGTTGGGGATCAAGTTGTCACATTCATCGGCGTTTCATCCACAGTCTAATGGACAAACTGAGCGCATGAACCAAAATCTTGAACAGTATTTACGATGCTTTGTGTCCGACAACCAGGAGGAGTGGTCTACTTTCCTTCCTCTGGCCGAATTCGCATTAAATAATCACCGCCAAGAGTCATCAGGAGAGTCTCCATTCTTTTGTGTGTACGGTCAACATCCTCAGTTTTGTACCTTACGTCAGGGTGACTCCGGGGGTGTCCCGGAGGAGGATCAGCTAGGAGCCCAATTGTCATCAGTCTGGAGGCGGGTGAAACAGCGTTTGTTGAGCATGAGTGCCAGGTACAAACGGGTGGCTGACAGTAGACGCGTGCCAGGTCCGGACCTGTGTGTGGGTGAATGGGTGTGGTTAGCTACGAAGAACATAAAACTCAAAATCCCTTCTTTAAAACTGGGTCCAAGGTTTATTGGGCCTTTTAGGATTTCTGCCATCATTAACCCAGTGGCTTATCGGTTGGAACTTCCCGCAGTGTACAAGATACACAACGTGTTTCACAGGGCTTTATTGAAAAAGGTGGTAGGCTCTGTGGACACAACGCCGATGCCACCTCCAGTCATGGTGGATGGCGAGTTAGAGTTCGAGGTCGCCAAGGTAGTGGACTCTCGAGTAGTACGCTGTACTCTTCAGTATTTGGTGCACTGGCGGGGGTATGGTCCAGAGGAGAGGTCTTGGGTTCCAGCCTCAGACATACATGCGGATCGGCTGGTCAGTTCTTTTCACCGTCGTCATCCGGACAAGCCGGGTCCTATGAGTCTTGAGGGCCCTGGGGTCCCTCGTAGAAGACGGGGTACTGTCATGTCGGACGCTGTTCACACCACAGCATCCGGCAGGCAGAGGTAGTTCCACCTCCAGCCACTATAGCCTCAGTGGCGCCGGCCTGATCTTCAGGCTCTCGGGGGTTAATCCTGCTGGAGACCAGGTTGGATGGTTAGTCACGCCCACGGTCTTTAAATAGTCATGCTGGCCTATGGGCGTCGCCGATTATAGCTTGTGTTTCATACCAAGTGGTTCCGGTCTGGAGTGGAGGTGTTCAAGAGAGAGAGATTCATATCTGGTGTCGTATGATCCGTCGTTATCCTTTCTCCTTCCCATATTTGTGTTTAGTTGTGCCCTGTTCACATTACTGTTTATTCCTGTGTGTGTGCGGCGCAGTGCAGTTTAAGTTCTCCCTGTCTGTCATTATTTGTGTGGGAGCTTTGGTGGTGACTTCTCACTGGGTGGAGGGTTAAGTGCAGGGCTGAGCAGGAGATAAGGAAAGGTCGGAGGCTCAGGCATTTGCACCTTCAGCAAAAACCCTGGGTTGAGGGTCAGACAGGGTTTCCCCTAGTAAAGGGACACCACAAGGGCCCCGGGTCTTTCAGCCTTAGTTGAACTAAGCCCCCGTGACAGTGGCTCTATACTAATTTATATGCGGGTTGTCTCTCATGGATACATTAGAGGGTATTTGAACCCTCAATAATGACTTTTTATTATCTGTGACCCAGCCATTGAGCAATAAAAGCACCTTAAGGCTGGGTTCACATGTAGCGGAACTCTCGCGGTAAGTTCCGGAATTCCATTCCGTGGGAAAATCGCATTTTAAATTCCCGCGATTTTCCCGCGGAAAAACTAGCATTTTGCAAGTGTAATTAGCTTGCAAAATGCTAGCGTTTTCCAAGCGATCTGTAGCATCGCTTGGAGAACGGATTGACAGGTTGGTCACACTCGTCAAACATAGTGTTTGACAAGTGTGACCAACTTTTTACTACTGAGGCTGCCTATGCGGCATCAGTAGTAAAAGATAAAATGTAAAAAAAAATAATAAAATAAAAAATGGTGTTATTCTTACCTTCCGATGTCCCGCGCAGCCTTCCCGCCTCTCTCCACGCTACGACTGGTGAATTATTTTGACATATTTCCCGTTTTTTATAACAAAAGCTGGAGATGCTGGGGATTGAACCCGGGGCCTCATACATGCAAAGCATGCGCTCTACCACTGAGCTACATCCCCTGTGCAAACAGCCTCAGGCTCCTCCGTTCAGAAGGCAATGCACTACCGGAGCGATCCCTCTCTGCTTTCCTGGCTGTATTAATAATAATGGTACCCATAGGGCCTTTTTTTGATTTGTGCCACAAACATTATTTCATTTGCGCCTTTTAATTAACTTTACGTCAATCGTCTTTTTTTTTAGTCGGTATAATGTTCGTGGGTTCCGGTTATTCGGACATTTGAACCTAATTCAATATTGACGACTTTTCGAAATGTCGTAAAATGTTTGTGCACTAGGATCCGATTCATCATCGGCATTTACAGTATTTAAGTCACTTTTCGATCTTGTGCTATTTACTGTCATGTTTTTACCACTTTATTTATTTTTTTTAAATGGTGCATTCAGGATATTGAGTTTTGTACAAAACCAAAAATGTTATTTGTCTTTTACCTGATTGCATCTTTTTACAGGAAAAAAAAAGTTGCATGATCTGTTAAAAATGTCGCAGGCATCTCTAGCATTTGCGTCCTCTGTACCAGTCAAATATAGGTTTTTGTGCAGATAGAAAAAGTAATGTAATAAATCACTGAAAATTTAGGAATAAGCATTTATGACGATCAAATATTGGTAATTGCAAACGCAATCATAAGTATTCCCCCTGAGATTATTATCGGTGTCCCAGTGTCAGCCGCACATTTGTTAGTTTGAGAGAACTCTGGATAATAACAGTAATCTCCATAATATCACAAAACATAGAGATGCCGGGGATTGCACCCAGGGACTCATACATGCAAAGCATGCGCTCTACCACTGAGCTACATTCTCTGTACACATTAGGAGCGCACGTACCTAAATTTGATAGAACATTCACCACTGCAGCCAATCACTGAGAGCTGTGTGTGTAGATGACACGAGCTCACTGATTGACTGCAGCTTTTATTTCTCAACTATAGACAGCAACGCTTTATTCAGGCTAAAGTACACCCGTTTTTCATAAAGTTGCCAGCGTAGACACATGATACTACCATACAGAGCCCAAATAACACTACCATATAGCACCCACGTCATACTAACACACAGTGCCCACATAATACTAGCCTACAACTTCTACATAATACTACTATACAGTGGCCACATAATAGTACCTCACACATCCCACATACTAAGCACCATACATAGCCAATGTAATACTACCATACAGCACCCACATAATACTACAATACAGAGCTCACATAATACTACCACACAGAGCAAACATAATACTATATAGAGCAGGGGTCTCAAACTTGGCTTGGTATATGGGCCGCATATAGAAAAAAATTTGAACTTGGGGGCCGCATTCCTTGAAGGACAAAGTTACATTTTTAGTGATACCATTTTTTGTTCTATACACCTTTTGAACATTTTTGCCGTGTTTTTTAAATTTTTTTTTAGAGCTTGGATGCGGCGATAACTACAATATGAGTGCACATTTGTTATGTCCCCTTATTGTAGTTATGTCCCCATACAGGTCCCCATATTGTAGATATGTCCCCATAGCCAGGTCCCCATATTGTTGTCATGTCTCTATATCCAGGTCCCCATATTGTAGTCATGTCTCTATATCCAGGTCCCCATATTGTAGTCATGTCTCCATATCCAGGTTCTCATATTGAAACAAGGGAGGGTGAACCAAAGAAATACAATCATAAGTTCCATAGGTACTGAAAAAAATATAATAATTTTATTGATCAAATTTCACAGACAAAGGTGGACAGGATAACAAGTGGGCAGATAAACAACCATGCACTGTGGAGGGCAGGTGCGACCAGCAATGTAATACAGTTAGAGGTCAAAAACATAGACCATGTTGGTATCAAATCCACTGTGGATCATGTAAAATAGTACATACTCTATATAGCCAAAAATTCGAAAGATAATATTGAGTTAGATATCAATAAAGCACACAGGATAAGTGTGTATTCAACATATTTATACAGCTGACCAAAAATATAGAGTATACTGGCCAATGTTACCTATTAATAGTACCTGGCAGAGAGTAGCAGTGGAAATAGCTGGTAAGCCTTTACACCCCGACGCACGTTTCGGATAAAAGACCTTCCTCAGGGAGCATGGAAGTGTCATCGATATGTGGGTTTAAAAAGGCAGAGGCCCGGAAGTCAATTAAGGCCGGAAGCCAGCAATTGTTGACGCGTTGTCACCCAGCAGCCAAACCAGAAACACATGAGGCCCCACGTGATCTGGCACCGGGAGCATCGCAGGCACAGAAGCAGATACGGGATGGCGGCAGTAAGGAGGTGCATGCGCACTAGCATGCAACAGATGGAGGACCATATAAAGTACTGGCAAAACCGGCGTACATACAAAAAAAAAAGAATATACATATCAGCAGCAAACTAGTGCATAAATATATATAAGGGCTGTCAATCAGCCATCAGAATTCACAATACCACAAAAAGTTAATATAATAATTCAAAATGATATAAATGCAAAAATTAATAAAGCACAAGGCTGCCAATCAGCCATCAGATGTTTAGATCCAAACATGATAGAAATTTATATAGGAAGCAACAATACATAATATCAAATACAATTACAGATGGGAGAGATCCTGCTAAATCACCATATACAGTTAATATTTGGTTAGATAAATCCTAATTAAAATGTACAATGCAATGGATGAACCACGAAGGAAAAAGAGAAAAATATTATAGCAGCTATTACTGGTTATATTGAATATATAGATGTCCATACTTGTATATAACATATAAGCACTTGCAGATGATATCAGGATGGATATTGTATATAGACTATATGGAAAGGACACAAAAATGCCTCGATACACAATAAATATTCTATATTCAAGCATTACCGAAAATCAGTGTATACAGTGCAGTCAGTCAACCCCCAAACATGTTACAGTATATATTATTATATTATCATGAAAAAAAAAATTTTAAAAAGTTTTTTACATTTTTACGGAGGTGACCTGAATACACAATATCCACCCAAAGAGTTATTAGATACCTCATCAAAATAGTCAATATACGGGACAGAAGTAGACCATATATATATATATATATATATATACAGCTCTGGCAGAAATTAAGAGACCACTGCACAGTTTTATAAAAATCAGCTTCTCTACATGTCTGACAGCCATTCCATTCCAGTTGAATTACAACCAGAGTACACCTCATTCTACTTAATGTGCTTCTGATTAGGTGATCACCGGAACCAAATCTTATTTAATGAAGGAAAGTATAAAAAAACCCTGCTGTGGTGGTCACAATCCTCTTGCAATAGGACAAGCTGGATGGCAAAACAAGTGCTAGTAATATCCCAAAAGTAATAGGAATTAAAAAATAATTTATAACCATGGCAAAGGAGTTGAAAAGTCTTCAGTGAGGAAAAGAAGGGCTCAATTCTGGCTTTACTAACAGAGGGATACAGAGAGCGTCATGTTGCCTTAAAATGTCTAAGACTGTAGTCCATTACAACAAGGTCAAGCAGCAGACATTGGGGACAACAAAGCTACAGACCGGCAGAGGGCGATAATGACTCCCCACTGACTGGGATGACCGTCATCTCATTCGAATATCACTTGGCAACTGCAGGATGACATCAAGTGACCTACAAAAGGAATGGCAAATGGCAGCTGGGGTGAAGTGCACTGCAAGAACAGTTCGTAACAAGCTCCTAGAGGCAGGGCTCAAGTCATGTAAAGGTAGAAAAAAACCTTTCATCAATGAGAAGCAAAGGAGAGCCAGGCTGAAGTTTGCCAAAGACCATAAGGATTGGACCATAGAGGACTGGAGTAAGGTAATCTTCTCTGATGAGTCTGATTTTCAGCTTTGCCCAACATCTGGTCGTCTAATGGTTTGACAGAGATCTGGAGAGGCGTACAAGCCACAGTGTCTTGCACCCACTGTGAAGTATGTTGGAGGATCTGTGATGATCTGGGGATGCTTCAGCAAGGCTGGAATTGGGCAGATTAATCTTTGCAAAGGACGTATGAATCAAGCCGCATACAAGGTTATCCTGGAAAACCAGTAGATTTCTTCTGCTCAGGCAATGTTCCCCAACTCTGAGGACTGGTATTTCCAGCAGAAGAATGCGCCATGCCACACAGCTAGATCAATCAGTGTGTGGATGAAGGACCACCACATCAAATCCCTGTCATGGGCAGCCCAATCTCCAGACCTGAACCCCATTGAAGGAAGATGGATAGTCAGAAGCCATCAAACAAAGAACTGCTTACATTTTTGTACCAGGAATGATATAAGGTCACCCAAAAGCAGTGTGAAAGACTGGTGTAAAGCAGCCAAGACGCATGAAAGCTGCGATTAAAAATCATGGTTATTCCACAAAATATTGATTTCTGAACTCTTCCTGAGTTAAAAGTGAGTAAATACAAAACACGGAAAATCCCATTGTAGGATTTTTAAATAATTAATTTGCATTCTATTGCATGAAATATTTAAAATATAGGAGAAGGAGGTGATTGTATTTTTTGCATTCTTTACATCTTTTTTTAAGTAGAGTGAAAAATAGAATCCAGTCATCCTCCTGGTTGTCAGAGGGTGGCGCGCTCCGGATAATTCGGGGTGGGGGCTTGGCTGAGCTTCTGTTCCTGCAAATCTGGGGACTTCGGACGTTTTGGATGTTTTTTATAAGTGAAGAAAAAAACCCGGGGCCTCATACATGCAAAGCATACGCTGTACCACTGAGCTACATCCCCCATATAGGTGCCTCAGCCCCATGCATAAGCCATAGATGCATCTACTGCATGTAAACGACCATTACACAAAGAAATGGGAGCAGCACTTACAAGCTTTTTACTGTCCAGCTTGTAAGTGCTGCTCTGATCCTGTGATCTTCCAGTGCTGCAGAGTCAAAACTGCCTCTGTCTGCAGCATTATAAAGAGCTGGGAAAAAATTGTCAGGAGTGCACGACCCCCTGACAACCAGGAGGCCGAGGAGCGGTGTGCTCCTGAAGATCGGGATCTTGGTACAAATCCTTTAACCCCTTTACCCCCAAGGGTGGTTTGCATGTTCATGACCAGGCCAATTTTTACAATTCTGACCACTGTCCCTTTATGAGGTAATAACTCTGGAACGCTTCCATGGATCCCGGTAACTCAGACACTGTTTTCTTGTGACATATTGTACTTCATGTTAGTGGTAAAATTTCACTGATATAACTTGCGTTTATTTGTGAAAAAAATGGAAATTTGGTGAAAATTTTGCAATTTTCCAACTTTTAATTTTTATGCCCTTAAATCACAGAGATACGGCACACAAAAAACTTAATAAATAACATTTCACATATGTTTACTTTACATCAGCACAATTTTGGAACCAAAAATTTTTTTGTTAGGAAGTTATAAGGGTTAAAAGTTGACCAGCGATTTCTCATTTTTGCAACACCATTATATTTTTAGGGACCACATCACATTTGAAGTCACTTTGAGGGGTCTATATGATAGAAAATACCCATAAGTGACATCATTCTAAAAACTGCACCCCTTAGGGTGCTCAAAACCACATTCAAAAAGTTTATTAACCCTTCAGGTGCGTCACAGGAATTTTTTGAATGTTTAAAAAAAATGAACATTTAACTTTTTTCACAAAAAAATTACTTCAGGTCCAATTTTTTTTATTTTACCAAGGGTAACAGGAGAAATTGGACTGCAAAAGTTATTGTGCAATTTGTCCTGAGTACGCTGATACCTGATATGTGGGGGGAACCACTGTTTCGGCGCATGGCAGAGCTCAGAAGGGAAGGAACGCCGTTTGACTTTTTCAATGCAAAATTGGCTGGAATTCAGATCGGACTCCATGTCGCGTTTGGAAAGCCCCTGATGTGCCAAAACAGTGGAAACTCCTCACAAATAACACCATTTTGGAAACTAGCCCCCTAAGGAACTTATCTAGATGTGTGGTGAGAACTTTGAACCCCCAGGGCTTCACAGAAGTTTATAATGTACAGCCGTAAAATTAAAAAAATCACATTTTTTCCACAAAAATGATCTTTTCACCCCCAATTTTTTATTTTCCCAAGGGTAACAGGACCCAAAAAGTTATTGTGCAATTTGTCCTGCATATGCTGATACCCCACATGTGGGGGTAAATCACTATTTGGGCGCATGGCAGAGCTCGGAAGGGAAGAAGCGCCATTTGACTTTTTTGGCTGGAATTGGGATAGGACTCCATGCCGCGTTTGGAAAGCCCCTGATGTGCCTAAACAGTGGAAACCCCCCACAAATGACACCATTTTGGAAACTAGACCCCCCAGGGAAATTATCGAGATGTGTGGTGAGCACTTTGAACCCCCAAGGGCTTCACAGAAGTTTATAACGCCCGGGCATGAAAATAAAAAAATCATATTTTTTCCACATCTTTTAATCCCCAATTTTTTTATTTTCCCAAGGGTAACAGGAGAAATTGAACCCCAAAAGTTGTTGTCCAATTTGTCCTGAGTACACTGATACCCCATATATGGGAGAAAACTACTGTATGGGCACACGTCGGGGCTTGGAAGGGAAGTAGTGACTTTTGGAATGCAGATTTTGATGGAATGGTCTGCGGGTGTCATGTCACGTTTGGAGAGCCTCTGATGTGCCTAAACTGTTGATACTCCCCACAAGTGACCCCATTTTAGAAGCTAGACCCCCCAAGGAACTTATCTAGATGTGTGGTGAGCACTTTGAACCCCCAAGTGCTTCAAAGAAGTTTATAACTTAGGCCCGGGCGTGAAAATAAAAAATCATATTTTTTTTCCACAAAAATGATGTTTGCCCCCAATTTTTTATTTTCCTAAGGGTAACAGGAGAAATTGGACCCCAAACATTGATTTTCAATTTCTCCTGAGTAGGCTCATACCCCATATGTGGGGGTAAAACACTGTTTGGGCGCACGGCAGAGCTTGGAAGGGAAGGAGCACCGTTTGACTTTTCCAACGCAGAATTGACTGGAATTGAGATCAGATGCCATGTTGCACTTGGAGAGCACCTGATGTGCCCAAACAGTGGAAACCCCCAATTATAACTCCAACCCTAACCCCAACTCACCCCTAACCCTAATCTCAGCCATAACCCTACCCCTCATGGGAAAATGGAAATAAATACATTTTTTAAATTTTATTATTTTTCCCTAACTAAGGGGGTGATAACGGGGGGTTTGATTTACTATTTATGGCGGTTTTTATGTTTGGCAGCTGTCACACGCTAAAAGACGCTTTTTTTGTAAACATAGTTTTTGCATCCTCACATTTTGAGAGCTATAATTTTTCCATATTTTGACCCACAGAGTCATGTGAGGTCTTATTTTTTGCAGGACGAGTTGACGTTTTTATTGGTACCATTTTCGGGCACGTGACTTTTTTGATTGCTTTTTATTCTGATTTTTGGGACGCAGAATGAACAAAAACCAGCATTTCATGAATTTCTTTTGGGGGGGTGCGTTTACACCATTCCACGTGTGGTAAAATTGATAAAGCAGTTTTATTCTTCGGGTCAGTACGGTTACAGCGATACCTCATTTATGTCAGGGTTTTTTGGGCGCTTTTATGCAATAAAAACAATTTTATATAAAAAAATAATTATTTTTGCATCGCTTTATTCTGCGAGCTATTATAACTTTTTAATTTTTCCGCTGGTGATGTTGTGTGGCGGCTCGTTTTTTTGCGGGACAAGATGACGTTTTCAGCGGTACCATGGTTATTTATATCCGTCTTTTTAATCGCGTGTTATTGCACATTTTGTTCGGCGGTATGATGATAAAGCATTGTTTTTTGCTTCGTTTTTTATTTTTATTTTTTAAGGGGTTCGCTAAAGGGGTTAACTAGTGGGACAGTTTTATAAGGCAGGTTGTTATGGATGCGGTGATACCAAATATGTGTACTTTTATTGATCTTTTTTATTTCCAAAAAATGAATTTATTAGGAAATATTTTTTTTTTTATTTATTTGGCGATTTTTTATAAATTATTTTTACACTTTTTTTTTTTTTTACTTTATTACATTGTCCCAGGGGGGGCCATCACTGTCATGTGTCAGATCACTGATCTGACATATCACAGATCGCTGTGTCAGATCATTGATCTGACACAGGCGCTGCAGCAGGCTTCCTCGTGCCTGCTCTCTTTGGTTTTTTTTTTATATCTCTCTCTATC